>NC_071088.1:125526129-125826129 GCF_027358695.1 Spea bombifrons
CTTTGGACTACATTGCTCACCGCCTTGCTTATAGTGATGGGAGTTGGTAGTTCTAAGCAGCTACATTTCCCACCAGAAGTTATACATCTTGGCAATAAACAATAAACTGTTTTTATGCTTGGTTTCCTCACTTATGGACCAGTTACCTTCTCAGATTAACATACCCTGCCTTGATAAAGTAGTTTTAGATCTTTAAAACAAAATGTTTTTCTGAAAAAAAAGAGCAACATTCTCTATTTATTGGTAGTGAGTAAGCAATGCAATTGAACAAAGATAATTTTACATGAGTATGAGTTGGAACCAAAAAAATGTCATATACACTAGGAATGATGAACTTACTTTTTTAGAAAGCACTGGTTTATATGCAATGCTTATTTACACTACTTACTTAAACCAAAAGAGAACTTGAAGTATCCCATGAGGCTCCAAAGAAGAAAGCCTTATGCTGTTGCCACAACTTGAAATGTGGGTTTCCATGTGCAGGACCAGACTTAGCATCAGGAACCTCAAGTAGCTACTTGGGGCACCTGAATTTGGGGATTGCATCACAGGCAGTGGCATATTCTTCCTAGGGAGAAGGAATGGGATTGGTGGCAGGGACAGATTACCATACTGAGACTATTCTTGCCTTGATGGCAATTTGGGCTAGGAGCAGCCTTGTGTGCAGCCATTTCGGTAGACTCTCATCCAGCCTTCCATCCTGCACTTTTATAAATCTGTCTGGTTGAGGAGCCAGGTGGTTATCAAGTCACAACATCTGAAGTCCAGAATCTTCATTTAACTTGAAAGTAACGGCAAGTTAAAACTTTAGGCAGGGGGACACCAAAATAAAATAAAATGCCGAAAAATGCAATCCAAATATATAATCTGGTATCTATAGGTAACCAGAAACAACCTTTCCATCACAAGTTAATTCAGTCAAGTATATAGGTTCCTGTGGTTTGTGATCGCATCTACAGGTGACAACTGAGGTGGATATTAAATCACATATGGTTTGTCAAAGTTTGGTCACTGTGTACAGTTTAGAGAGAACTAGTTATGTAATTCCTGGTTAACTTTATAAACCCAAACGCAGGAATCTTTATTAAATTCAGGAGAAGATGACTCTGGCCAGAAGATGTTGTCATTTGATCCAAAGGATTATTAAAACCCAAACCAACAAGAATGTGGTTCTGAATGGCAAGAAAGATTGTTGACAGTGGAAGACAGTGGAGTGCAGGATTAAAATCCTCTGAAGAATTTACCTTTAGCCTGTCATGTTGCTCAGAAGGTTGAAGGACAACTTTAAAGAACATCTGCCACAATAAACTTAAATTATAAGAATACATTATCCCTCCATGCTCTGCTTGCAATCTCAGTAGTTTTGTAGCGCATAATGGGTTGCACAGCCACCACCGTTTCCATTAAGAGTTAAAACTATACAAAATATACTCGCCTTTTCTTATTATAACTCACACATCATTCGTTTTAATCTGTTAAAAGGGACCCTGCCACCTCTGGATGTTGAAGACTGTTTAATTAGTGTAGATCAGTGCTCTGTTTTGTTGGATGGTAATGGCTTTAGCCAAGTTCATAAACAGGCACAATTTCAGGATGTGAAGAAACCTACAATATTGGGTACCTAATGAGTGAAAATCACATCTACTGGTGGGTGACAATTTCAATTTAATAGTGTCTGCAATGTATAAATCAAATGTTACCTAATTGACATCTGTTCAATGCTACAGGGTGCCTACTAATCTAAATGTCAGCTGAAATCCCCAACATACCACACCACACAAAGGAAAATACACCCAAAGCACTAGCAAAACTGTTCATCCCTGTCTATGATTATATGTTACCTCTATATAATATCTCTATCTATTCAGTGGAGTATGAACAGTAGCATAAATATATAAATGTAGTAAATGCTAAGTCAACTACTCAATAAAATCAATGTTGGCTAAGAAGGCTATGACAGCATTGAAATCCATGCTGAGATGGACACCTCTAATCCAACCATGTTGACTCTGGAAGCAACAAGCTCCATTCCGCTAAACCTTACAGCTACTCATATATATATATATCTATATATCTATATATATATATATATATATATAGATATATAGATATATATATAAAATCCACTTTCAATCGGTTCAACAGTTGCAGGGTTTTTCTGTTGTGCTTTCAGGTGCTTGTTCCTCTGATTAGCTATGAGGCTGCTCAGAATTCAAATTGAATTGTACTTTAATGTCATGGGACTGATGGGAAATCTGGGAATCTAAGATACAAAGGAGATAATGGATCTGAATGGTAAGAGAGCAAAATAAGTAAATACTTATATATATATGAGAGGAAAATATAGAGCATTATATGGGTTAAATAAAAACACAGAAAACTAGGTACAATATGTGTATTTGATGTAGTCCATACATCTAGTCTGCCTATTTTCCTCCAATCATCTGTAATATCTCAAAGCCTAGTCTTTTCTCATGCTCAGGGCGAGCATTAGCCTCATGCATCACCTGCATACATAAATGTTCTCATTACATTAACCTCCATGGCTAGTCATTTTTCAGATATTTACTCTCTGGCATTCTGGTTTTTGAACCCTGTCCTAGCATTATTCCTCCTTTGGTATAGATTTTCATTTCGTAATTTATGTTTATAATATCCTCCTTCTTGTCTCCACCAAATTACCTTTTTCAGTATTCCCTGCAATCATATGAACAAAAATTAATAATGAGATAATATGACAAAAACATAACAATCTAAAATGGTTTTCGGATAACTCTTAGAACATGAAAGGGCAATACTGCATTTTACCAAATAAGAACTGAAGAAGATTTTATAAAATGACCATCCATCTGAAATTGTAAGCATCATTCCAATGTTAATAACCACTATTACCTGAGTGGAGGAAAATTGGTTTACAGTTAGAATTGCAAAAAAAAAACTTTCTTAACCAGAAGGCTGAAGGTGTGCAGGGTTTCCAGAAGGGATAAAACGTAAAAATAAAGAAACCAGAAATCAGAAGTGTCATGGCAGGAGAAGATTGATAGTGGAGCAGAGAGTATTAAACCAGAAAGAGAGACCTAAAGAAACACTGACATTAAATTCAGAGTCACACACAAATATTGCACCTGCAATAGGGCACATTGTGTATAGTCTGATCAAGATTAAGATTGAGGGTGGACCCTGGGTGGTTGATCAGTCCATCGTCATGGCTGACAGGAGGACACCTGATGGCACTTTGTGTCTTTCCATGGATAAGTCAGGCTACCATGCGCTTTGACTGTGACTGAGACCACAAGGTTCACAGCAACATCATAATCCAACATCATTATTATATTTAAAAAATCATCTATGGCTATGGCTTACTACCAGTCCACAAATGGTGCAGAATGCAGACATCCTCAGTCTGGGTGCAATTGTCTTTCTTTACTAACTTCAGTTCTGGATCCAAGTATTCTGGATTTAGCCGTGTGATTTATGTTCATCATCAGATGTGTTAACGTGAGAGAAAATAAAGTAAAATAATCACTAGTTTGAGGTGGGCATAATATCATAAAATGACGCAGTCTGTGCGCAAGGATTCCCACATTCTGTGCCATTATTCAGCAAAACATCCAGAGTGTCTGTAACCAAGTTATGATTCTCTAATTGATTTTAATGTGCCAAACATTATGCTGAAACCTTAGAGTACTACTTCAGAGACTGGAATCGGACACCACTGTACCGGTTTGTTGCAGAGCAATCCGATCTCTATAATAAAAGGTGCAGATTTACCCCTCTCCTTTGCTTTTCCATATATTTTTAAAATAAGTTCATGAGGTGTTGGTTCATTATAAAATAAAAGTATTATTGCCCAAATCATGCAATCTTTGCTCCCTGTATATATGAAACTGTGTGTTTGCAGACGGTATATCTGTCATTATATGATCTATGTACCGTAAATCTAATCACTGAGGACAGTTAATTAACTGAAATGGCATTAAAGTCAATGAGGACAAGGATTTTGTTTTATATATAGATATATATATATATATATATATATATATATATATATATATATATAGATATATATATACACATTGCACAATGACTGGTAACAGGTACTATTAACGTATAGTTCACCTGCCCAGAATAAAGAAAATAGTGATTTTTGTGGCAAAAGTATTATCATTGAATAGATACCAGTGTATTTATTAAAACGTACAACTGAGCATTTGGACAACACATTTCTCTTCTTTCAATGAAATGTAACGATTACCTGTATATTAGGTATATTTGGGTTTAATGATTAAAATGTCCATCTGGATTTCTGTTCTGTATCTTGTCTTATTATTTAGAATAAGATACGTGTTTATTTCCAGAGACCATTATCAGAATATACCCAGACAGTTTTTAATCATTATCCAAATATACAAATTTTAAAATCATCATTACTGAGAAACATTGTTTTTAATGTATAAAATTAATAATTTCATAATTTCGATTAATAGTTTAAAAAGTGATTGGATCATTTCGGGTAAATCAATTCCACCGTAAATAATATGGAATAAAATCCGTATTTTATTACATACAGGCTGTATGCCTCGATATAAATAAGACTTGTGTTTTATATTGAAATGTTACAATTATCAAATTCCTCAAATTGAATAGAAATGTGTGGATTTATACATTACAAAAATTAAACGAAAAGGAACACCTGGCTGGAGAAATGAAATAATAATTTGGTTTCTTTATATACTGAATTTACGTGCGTAATTTTGCAACTCTGTACTTTACATACGGAACTTGTGGGCTTGTCTTTTTTGGATAAATTACATGTTTTAAAAAATATGCAAGAAAAGTGTATGGTGAATTACTAGCATAAAATTAAGACATTATGGATGGATGATATCCAAACTCTGCAGGTTTTTATCAGCCTAGAATAGGATGTGCATCAGTAATTGGGGGCTTTTTGTTTTTTTATTTTAATTATGTCCTAATACTAATAGTTTATTATTTTCCTACAAACAAAATATACAATGTAGCAAACCCATGACCATAGTATTTATAACGAGCTATGTGATTTTTGGTAAAAAAAAAAAAAAAAAACCCGCATAATTTGGTGCCTGCAAAACAAAAACACCCAAGAAAATCAGAAATAGAGAAAGATTTTTGTAGAAAAAAAATGTTTATTTTGTTACATAAATAAATAAATATTTTCTGATATACAAGAACAATACAACAAAACATACACCATACAGAAAACGGATTTTACCAGGGCATTCGCAACAGTCTTGAATTTCATATTGCCAGATAAATTGAAATGGGTAAATTTAAAATTTTGGGGGTTTTTTTTTCTGGGAAACGTTCTACATACAAGACATGGAAAGACATTTTTTGTTTATAAATATTATGCATTTGTATCCAAGTACTGAGATTTAAACTCTTTGAGTTTGGCACTCGAACTGTTAAAAATACTCTAGTTAACCCCTTCACTGCCACTCAGACAGGAGAGACATGGTTTTGATCGGCCTGTAATGGGTGATGTTAGGATTACAGCCCCTGCTATGTACAGCCTTTAACGGAGAATCGCTTTGTGGATCAGTAAGTGTTAAAAACATTTCATAAGAACTCTTATAAAGTTACATCATATGTACAATGTCTTTGATTATTTGTTATCATTAGGGGCTTGGAGAAAGGTCCCTGTCGTCCTTTCCTGAGGATGATGGGGACATTGGCAGATCATCGTCCTCCTCCAGGCATTTTGTGGATGATAAGGAGGCACACTTGCAGTTATGGGGGCTTCCTCTGTGTGAACTGCTTTTTCCTTCTTTCTTGTGTTTGACCCTCCGGTTTTGGAACCAGATTTTGACCTGCTTTTCGGACAGGTTAAGGTATGTGGCGATCTCAATTCTTCTGAGTCTGGACAGGTACATGTTGGAGGCAAACTCTCTCTCCAGCTCCAGGAGCTGGGTGCTGGTGAAGGCTGTGCGCATCCGCTTGCTGCTGGGTAACTGGCTGCTTGAAGTGTCTGTGGGAAGAAACACGGGGGTCAGATCTACATAACAACAAATACAGAACCCACAGCAACCCACGGCACGCAGCAGATACACGAGGGGCTTCCAATCAGTCATAATAACACATGGACAGTTCATAGTGGACCTCTAACCTTTTAAATATTAACTGTAAAAATGAAATGTCTGCCTAGAATCCTAGAATTGCTGCGTAAAAGGAGTGATTACATCCAATCATTCTAAAATAAATATGAATAGAAATTCATCACACAGAGGTTATTCAGTCTCTTTAGACATCTCTAGCCCTACCAAGTGGTGATTAAGAAGAAAGAGGAGGAGAATAAGAAAGAGAGGAAGAAAAGAAAGAAGATGAGCAAAGGATCAAGAAGAAGAAGAATCCATCTTAAGTTAAGTAAATCTTTTTCTAGTTTTAAAATGGTTAATATCTGGATATTCAGTTCATAAACCCCAGTTGGTGTCCTACTCACCCACAGAGATGCAGTGGAACTGCCTGGGGTCCGGCAGGGGGTATGTCGCCTGGTAGATAGCCGGGCCATGGCTCAAGCTGATCCCAGAGGATGCTGAATGCTGTCTCCCCAGGGCTGTTGGGCAGTACTGCGAGCTGAATGAGGAGAACGAAGCCTTAAGGAGAGGGATGCCCGGGGTCGGTGGATGGAGCTGGGAGCCGGTGACACACATCGGGCACACGCACAACAGACCCCCTTTCCTCGAGTGGCAAGTCCCACCAGGCAGCCCATGCAAAGGGTGAGAAGGGTGGACGGTGTATGGGAAGAGTGGGGGGCTGTTTTCGTCCTTCTTCTCGTTGGTCTCCCTTAGGATGAGAGAATCCACTAGGAATGAGCGCGGCATGTCTGCTACTTGGTGCCCACGGGCTGTGGAGTGCGAGTCCTGAGGGAGCTGGAGCTTCGGAGTCCTGAGAGCGCGCAGGGTGCTGGCCAGCGGTATGGTGCTGAAAGCAGACAGCCTCGGCTTAAATAGCGTCCCCAGCGTGTGACGGCGAGCGCACTCAATAGCCTTTTTGTGGCCTTTCTCTTGGCATTCCCTCTGCACGCTTCCTCATTATTTCACTTGTTAACTAAATGAACTGCATAATGTCGGCTATTATCGGCAGCCCCACCCACGCCGTAACCGGCGGCCCCCACCCTCCGCTCCCCTTCTCCGGATTTATTTTCTCATTCCCTGTCTATTTAATATTCTTTTATCTCTCTACATTTTGCTTTGCTGAATATAAGCAGGTTTTACCCCATCCTCGTTATCTGCATATAGTGTTCGCCATTATCTAATCCTTCCTTAGGGTCACCCCCTCTCTGCTTTATCCAGCCACCTGTAGAATGTCACTACTTTTCCACGTACCCACGTACCGTGCTCTCAGCTGCATTCAGCCCCATACCGTGTGCAGTGTGTTCCCTGGGTATTCACACACAGAACATCAACTAGATCTTACAGTTCCTTAATAAATATATATATATAGATTGAAATATTTACAATACAAAAATGAGTATAGCGTTATAAGATTGTGGAGAGAATAATTATAGAGTATCAATTTTAATATATATATATATATATATATATATATATATATTACGTATATTTGTTATATTGTATATATTCGATATTAGATATTGAAATATATATAGACAATATATATTTCAATATCTAATATAATACATATTCGATATTAGCCATTGAAACATATACATAATACATATATATTTCAATATCTAATATATATGTATATATATATATATGTAGATTGCAACATATATAGATTACATATATTATAATTAATACTCTATAATTATTCTCTCCATAACCTTATAACATATATGTTTCAATAGCTAATATATATATATATATATATATGTGTGTGTGTGTGTGTGTGTGTGTGTGTGTGTGTGTGTGTGTGTGTGTGTGTGTGTTAGCTATTGCAATCTATAAACTATGAGGACTAATATGTGTCATAAAGATGCCTAATTTATAGGTATGAATATATGTACAAATACTATTCATTCCACTGAGAAAAAATCATAAAATGTCAGAAGCTAATCTTTGCTTTGCCTTCATAAAACCTGGCAAGGCATAATGATATGTAATGTGTCATCCACATGCATTGTGTAAATGTGGGTAGTATTCATGTGACTTAAATCACTTAAGTAGTTGATGAATATTAATAGCGATATGGGATATTAAAGCCGCATGAAGCCCATTGGTTTGCATAATTGATGATTTGATCCTGTAAGGATAGATAAGTCGGCACACAGAGGCTGAAATGGGGATATTATGTGTATCAGAGAGCAGAAGCAGCTCTGCACCTGCAGCCCCCAGCCCTCGGGCTAACCAGGAGCAGAGTAGCCCGAGGGGAAAGAGTTAACCCCCTTCCGAATGGACACCCAGGCAAAGCAACTGAGAAGAATATCCCCCCCCCCCAAAAAAAAAGCATTTTTTTCAGCCGACCTTATTGAATGTCATTGAAGAAAGTTTTGAATGCGAGCTAAAGAGAAGCGCATTAAAGTGTGTGACAGCAAAGGATAAGGAGACACAAAGAGAACTCTGTCACACTTTGGGCAAAATCCGTGGGCTTTTTACCAAGCCTCTTCTCTATGATTGAATTAAGTAATAGGAAAACATTTTCTTTCACTTTACCACCATTAGAGAGAAAAAACTTCAAAGAGTTAGCACTTTCTAATGTGTGACTCTGACAATAGAAGGGTCTGTGTCCGAGTCATTCAGGGGGATTGTTTTGTAAATAAAGAGTGAAACAATTTTAAGTCCTGGTAAAAAATCTCACAAGGGGCCCTTAAAGTCACTGCTGTGTTTTTAACTCGTATAATCTCAACATTTCTCTTCTTCCAGCTTAACCATTTAAATAATCCACTCATCCACTCAAAGGCACTAAAACAACTTATAGAGTGATTTTTTAAAATATGATTGATTACAAATATTATTTGAAGCGAGAGAGAGGTATAGAGAAAGGCAGGGATGAGAGAGAGGAAGAGATACAGGAGAGAGAGGGATACAGAAAGAGAGAGAATGGCAGAGGAAGGTGAATAGAGAGAGGTAAAGGTGGGCAGAGTGAGAGAAAATGAGATGAAGATAGAGATGGAGAGAGAAAAAAGAGAAAGCAAGACAGAGGTAGTGAGGTAGAGAGAAAGTAAGAGGGAGAGAGACTAAGACAGAGGAAGATAGAGAGAGAAAACGATAGGAAGATAGATAAGGAGAGGAAAATAGAGAGGCAGAGAAAGAGGGCAAGAAAAGAAGATTGAGAGAAAGAGAGATATTGAGAGAAAGATAGATAGGAAGAGGAAGAGCATGAGATAGACAGAGGGGTGGAGAGAGAGAGAGAGAGAGAGAGAGAACGATTGAGAAGAAGATAGAGAGAGAAGGAGATAGGAAGAGAGGTAACGAGAGGAAGCGAGAGAGGACAAGAGAAAAAGAGATAAGAAGGGAGAGAGAGAGAGAGAGAGAGAGAGAGAGAGGAGGAGAACGAGACAGATAAATAGAGAGTGGAGGAGAGGGAGAGAGCTTGTGCATTTTTTAACTGTTTCAGTAATGGATTGCTTAACTAAGAATGAATATTTTTTACCTGTCATCGTCATGAGGATTTGCCTTTTATTGTTTTAAACAACATATAAACTGTAGACAAAATATTCAATTTTCTCTTATTTTGTGTTGATCTCTGTATTAAGTAGTAGCACCTTATACTATTAGTTAATACATTTCCTCTGTGTAGACAGGCTTTGCTGGTGCAGTAGAACCTGGCATTTGTTATTCAAAATAGTAAAAATCCATAGTGGGTATAGAGTAAATACAAAATCAAAACTGCAGTATGCAGCTATAAATCCTCAAATCTAATGCATTTCTATCCCCACAAACCCCACACTGCATGATAGCACAAACAGAAGCAATTCACAAGCACTGTAACACTAATATACAACAGATGCAGGATACAGACTCCAGGTACAGCCACTTTCTCTCTGGTAAAAAACAATGATCTCATGCAAACAACCCTACGTTGTATTCAGCTGACCAAAAGCTGCTCCTATTTTATATCGTATGTCTTATTTGACTTAAACTCAACTGTATAACATTCCCTGCTACGTTTGAAGTTGACTATCAATCTATGCCAGTGCATCTTTAAAGCTGGAAAGAAAATTAAGGCAATACAAGTAATGACCAGCAGGGGGAGCCTGGAGCCTCATTCCCTCATACACAAATTATCAGACAAGATTCCATAAACTATGGAGTTTCACTACAAAATTTCCGAAGCTTTTACAAATTAAATGTTTACACACACATTTATTAGGACATATGTTTCTTAAAGTAAAAGAAGAAACTGAGTGTCATAAAAATGGACATGTTATTACACTGCAACACAATTGGAAAATAGGTCACATTAAGATGCTTTGGTGGCCCAGCCTTTGCAATGTTATTTTGAATCATCTCACATTTATAACTGAATTCATTCTACTGTGTATACCATGTCTGAGCAGCAGTGGCTTTAACATAATATGTCTAAAAGTTAAATAGAAGTCTTTGGGTTAGCAGGCTTGTGCTCAGGTTTACAAGTAAGTAATATTCTAAGAGGCCTGGTGGGAGCATTAGACGCAGTGCCTACGTTGGCCACCTCCAGTATAGGTACACTCATCTATAGTTATCAGTAATGCCCTGCATCCCCTCTCTTGTGTGAAACATAGCTTTGCCAAACATTTCCATTTCAAATTCATGCTACTGTAAGAATGTTCCTTGCTTAAAAAAACTGTGAGTTTAAGTTGTAAAGTATTTCAAAAAAAAAATTTAGCTAAATGCATCTACAGCAACACAGCAAATAATCAAACCAGTCAATCAATCAATCACTTACTAATGTACTAATATCTTAAAGGCCAAGGTGTAGACATGCAGTTTGTTCATATGGCTACACACTACAATATTAAAAAGGCTTTTTTGCGCAATGGCTCACAAGACATTTGCCCGGTGTGCTTGGTGGCCAGTCTGGACCTGCCACTGGCATTTGCAGTCCACTATAAGCTCCATCAGCAGCCTTTGAATGACAAATCAAGCATGCAACGAGTTGTGGTCCGACAATGCCGGATTAAACGTACATGGCTAGGCACCCACGGACATTCCAGAATGCCAGCTTGTGAAATAATATCCCTATGATGATCAGCCAGCTACACTCTCTAAGAGTGCTGCTGTGAACAACCGATCCCATGATAGTCCTTACAGGGTTCTTTATCATCAAAGCCCTGATCAGTGTTTGTTAGGAGAAATATCAGTGCAACTTTGTGCCACATGCAATGTTACAAATCTGTGTCATTGTGCGAGGTGGGACTGTTATTTGATTGCTGAGGCTGTGTGGCCGTTGATCGCAAAGTGAAATCCACAAATCTCATTGGAAAAGTAAAAATGAGAGTATGGGGAATTCATAGCAGGTGCACTTACTCGATAGCTGTTACCCTGCGGGATCCATTTAACTACAAAGCAGCTTCAATATTGTCTGATTCCAGCTTTTATTTAACAACATCACAATACTGAAACACAAACTTGTCATTTTTATTTGTCACACACTTTTGTTTTTGTGCACTATACTTCACAACAGAGCCTCCTCTTCCCAACCCACTTGCATGGGCTGCTAGTTAGGGACAAAGCATTGAAAGATAATCAATACAAAATGACTACAAAAGGGCTAACCTGCTTTATCAGCTCTATTCCTTTAGAATGGGCAAGATAACCACGTTTTAGCCAGAACCTCCCTCTACAAGATGAACTGTTTAACGGACACATCATACATTTTAAAAGACTTCTGTTTAGTTTAGAGCATGGGATTCTGGCTTTAAAAATAATATGACTATGTTATGTTTAAAGCACGTATGACTATGCCGTTTAAAGCACACATCTAACGAGGACCACGTCATTTATACAAAATCTAAAATAGGCTTTCATGTTTTTCTTTAACTAAAATGTATCCAATGCATTTAACTCATACAATAATGAAACAAAAATTGTTTTTCTCTACATAATCCATGAAAACATCTGATATGGCCGCAAAAACTGTCCTCAGATTTAATAGCTAGTAGGTGAGGTCTAACATGAGACAAAGGTGGAAATTACCTCTTTAGTGTATAAATTCTGCGTTAAACCACTAGGATGCAAAAGGGGCAGCCGAAACAAAAGTAGAAGGCAGCATTTACACCTAGACCTGATTCTTTCTATGCTCCTTTAGAAAATAATTGTGTGTGTGTGTGTAACGGTCACAGTTGCGATGGCCTGCATATTGTGCAATGTCCATCAAATGAGTTTTGGAGCCTTGGTATTATTTGGCTTTTTGGTTGGGCTTACTACTAGGGTTTAAAATTGTCAGCCATACAAAATACATTATCATGCCGGCGGCAGAACTATTTCATATATATCTCCTCTAGTGGTCATCATAGCCTACAAAACATTACACACTGCAGATTTTGTACACTTACGTCCCGAAAGCCACATGGCTTCAACAAGGGAAGGCAAAAACTTTCATTTTAAAATATTTTTAATGATCCCAAGTCATAAGTAATGTAGTAACCTCTAATTAGGACACAGGACACCAAATATTGATCAAAAGCCATAAATGGCTCAATACAAAGAAATGTAAAAATACCAATTGTTGAGAAACGATCATTAATATTTTCTTCTTTCTGAAAATACAAAACACGCAGAAAGGATTATTGAATTCCATAGCGCTGTACAATGTGTAGACAAGACATAACAAGTAGTATATAATGTAACAACTTGACTTACAGAAAGAACATGTGAGGAGGACCGGCTCAAATGCACTTAAAAAATAGGTGCAGTTGGCACAGCTGGTTAGATCATCTCTATGACGAGGCAGGAAAGAAGGATAAACTATAATGATAACTCACAAACCTGACTCTTTCAGGATCCAAGTTTCCAGACACTAGCAGTATGTGTTATGTTACTACAAACAGTCATACCTCTGGAACTGACTTCCACCGAACCTTCAGCTTTCACCCTCCCAACATTCAAGAAAAAACCCACTTTTTCAGAGAAGCCGGACCATCTTTGTTGGTAGAACTTCCCTGGCATTGATACAACCACCACACTACCTCTCACCCTTTCTCTGTGCCTTATGTTTGTCACCCCCATAGCACCAACAGTTTACGCAGGGCTTCATACAATACATATATTCAAGGGGTATGATAAGACGAGAATTGACAGACTAAGACAAACCGATACATTCGGTGGTGAGAGCCTTAGTGTTCATCATGAGCACGGCAGTGCCAGCTGTCTCCACATGCCTGCTCAGCTAGGTGGTTGTTGAAGGAAAACAGCAGCAGGGAGAAGCAATGGTGTCTGCCTACCAAGAAGATCTCCTGCAGTCAGATACCTTGACTTCTTCCTCAGTGGTTAGTGTTTTTTTCAGTGTCAGTGCTTGTCACATCCAAGCTTGCCCAGCTGGGTTGAACTATGTTGCTTATATCATTTGGAGGTTAAGAACCAGCAAGGTAAATTATTCCAACAGACAATTTAAGCTCCAAAGTAGGCAGTTATAGACGAATACCCCAAATGTTTCTATAGAGGTCCCTCCTGAAGAAGAAAAAAGCACTACACACTGTATGCAAGAAGTGAAACAAATCTGAAACCAAAACGCAAAATGAAATCGCATGTACTGAATTAGTGATTAGATACTTTCATCCATACTTGTCTATCAAGGTGGGCCATGTACATGGAGATCAGGTGTTTAAACAAAGTGGCTGAACGCCATTGACCATAACCAATAGTCTTCATGAGAATTAAGCCACCTAGTTCATCGATGCTTTGAATAATTTCATACATACAACATGCTCAAATAATCTTTTTGTGTTGATTACAGTGTGGTTCTGCATAGCGCTCTATGATACATTTTGTATCTGAACCACATGGGATATTATCAAACAAAGCCTCCAAAGGCAATATGTCTGGGGAATTAGTTTGAGCCACATTATTGGTTGTAATCTACTTGATGACATTGTTATTTACTTTTTATGTCATCAAATGCTTTTAGATGGTCTATTAAAAACAGGTCCCAATCTCTTCTGAAACCTTTGCTGATTTAGGCTCTGAAGTGTATGATTCATTACTGACCAAATGTATTGAATGAATTGTTTGCTAATGGAGCCATCATTGAGTCTTGACTAAGAAGCATGTACTTGTATTGCAGTCTACCCCACAATGTTATAGAATGGATAGTCTGACCATTGTCTTTCATTGTCTTTAGTGTTCATAACTCTTTTACCCAAAGAATATTCTCAGCTGTTTGAGGACCCATTAGACTGGATTTAGTATCGACCACCAGGACTAAACATCTTATGGATATATATCGCAAGACCTGTACTTATTGATGAAAGAAAAACAATCCAAGATGTTCTTTAATTTCAGGTATTTAAAATATAATTTTTATAAAAACATTTTTATGATATTCATAATCTTATAATATGTCTGTCAGGAGACATGCAATTTATGTAAAAACAAGCGGTTATGGATGTAAAAAAAAACAGCATCACAGCTTCCTTTAATTCAAGATAGTTGAAGGTCTTTGAATAACTAATTACCATTGCTCAGATCCAAACCTACCAATTCATACTTCATAATTCATAATCTCCCCTGACACTTCTGTTAGGGACTTGGTCCATACAGACGACTGTAAAGACCCAGAGCGACCAGTGATGGATGTTCAGGAATTCTTGCGCAGTAGCAGAGTCGGACAGGGCCGGGTGCAGGGTGACTGCACTCACCCTGTAGCGAGACAGGGGAAACTAGAGAGAAGCAGCTCTGCAGCCTGAATGGGGCCTGACAACTTCAAGGCATCCCATTAGAGATGAGACTTAATTGAAATACAGTGTCACTAAACCAAGAGAAAATGGTTTGGTATCATGTCTTGCTGCTGTCTTGGTAGTGGGTACAGACATAATCATGGCTTATCTGACACCAATTACATAGCATTCAGGATCAATTTTCTAATTTTTTTTTAATAAAACTGGTTATATAGATTAAAAATCTACATTTTATTGGCTTGATAAACCCAGAGCTAGAGTGTCTGTTAGTAAGAGTGTGCAAGTGTTTGTGTGTCAGCATGTATGTGTATATATAAGTTGTGTGAGAGGGAGTGTTAATGAGTAAGTGTAAGCATGAGTATGTGTCATAGCATATCTAAATGTGTGCCAGAGTGTATGTTGCAAGTGACAAAGAAGGTACAGACAAGCTGTTTGGGGTCAAGGATGGGACAACAAACTGGTTGGAAGCAATGATAGCACAGACAAGCTGTTTGAGGGCAATGATGGCACAGGCAGAGTGTTGAAGGTTAGGATGGCATCGATAAGCTGCTAGGGGGCAGTACTCACAAACTGTTTGGGGGCAAAGGTGGCACTGTGGAACATGTTGCTTGTTGAAATTGGGGCCCCGGTGCAATTTCCACAGCAGGGCCCTGTGGTTTCTAGTTGCGCCCCTGCTCTCTAATCACCCTCAAAAACTGTATACCAACGTTTCACTTTTACAGACTCCCTTTACTGGGTTATTTAATTAATGTTGTACCTTTGTAATGTTGTACCTTATCTCATAAGAAAATAAAAACTATATAAAAACTCATATCTATAGGTATCTGAGGTAACATTGTGCACATAACAGTAAGTTACAGTGTGAATGCCAGGTACACATAGGTACACAGAATTCATATTACGGTATCTTCACTGAAATTGATATTACAAGCAACTGTACGAAGTAAAAATGTAACCTTTTGGATTCTGAAAGGCTATGACCCTTGGTTTATACTGTTTATACAATATACTGTAATACAACACAATCAAATCAGCCTAATACTATTCTTAAACAAGCAACATTAGTATCAAGATCTGTATTTTACCAATTGAGTAACAATTAACATAAAATTAATTAATTAGTGTCTTTTCAAACAAACCTCTTTAGAAGGACAAAATGTAACTTAATGCATAAACAAAGGTTATGCAGTTGTTCCATTTCAAACACTGATGGTCTGACTAGGTATTAAGGAAGCAGCTGCTGTAGAAGTGCTGTATTGTATCCTGTCAATTACCTCAGTCTTAAAACTACAGATACCTCCTTAGCTGCTATACTTCAATTCACTCCGTGCTCTTTCTGTTGTTGATCAAATATTAAAGTGGAAATTAATTAATTAATAGAATTCCGTGTTCTACAGATCAGTACAGTAAACTAAACTATCCAATGTTTAGTACAAGTTAGAATAAACAATGCATCATAACCCCCAAAGTGTCCGCTTTTCTACAGGATTTAAATCCATCTGTCCACGCTTGATGTCCGTTTTCCACCAGTACGCATCATGGGTATGAGTGTATCACAGTTTGTTTTTTAATGTTTTAAAAGTGACAGTAGTGTCATAATTAATTACAGGAATATGTTTATATATTGAATTGTATTAATAAAATATAATAACCCAATATATATATATATATATATATATTTATATATATATTGTACATTTGGGTCATGCAACAGGACAATAATTCCAAGCACACCAGCAAATCCACAACAGAATGGCTGAAAAAGAAAAGAATCAAGGTGTTGCAATGGCCCGGACCTCAATCTAATTGAAATGCTGTGGCAGGACCTTAAGAGAGCTGTGCATAAACATATGCTTGCAAACTTTAATGAACTGAATCAACAACGTGAGAAACTGATTAAGTCATACAAGAAACGACTACTTCAATTTATTGTTGCTAAAGGTGGTTAATAGTGAATTATAAGGTGTACTTAGTTTTTCACACATGGCTTCTCCATTTTACCTTTTTTTTGTTGAATACATCATGACATGGTGTAATATGTCATGTGTTGTTGTTTATCTGAGGCTGCATTGACCTAATTTTTAGACCTGCTAAGGAACAGATGATTGTTATTATGCTCTGATATGTAAAACAATTGCGTTCAAAAAGGGGGTATATATGTATGTACAGTATGTGTACGAGTACACTGTTCGAAAGTTTGTGGGTATTTGTAAGTGTATGGTGTTAGAGAGTGTGTGTTACTTTGTGGTGTTTGTGTAGGGTGCTAGCTTCTGTGTGCATGTTACTCTGTGGTTTTAGAGTGTGTGTTACTGTGTGTTAGCATATGGTGTTCAAGTGTGTGTATATTAGTGTATGTGCTAGTATTTAGTGTTAGAATCTGTGTTCGTGCATGGGGAGTTGTGTTTTATCATGCCCACTCCTTGACTAGTTCTGTCCACTGCTACTTCCTTCCTTCCTGCTCTTGCCTTTTTCCTACCCCTGCAAAGTGTAGCTGGGTCAAGCCATGCCCTTATGCATTGTCACCCCACAATAACTGTCACACCTCCTGGAGAGAAGAGGTTCCAAGCAGCAATTGCTGAGATGTTTCCATGCCTGTGTAGAACATTATGATATTTTCATTCTCACCAATCATTCTGAACTACTAGAAAAAGAGAGAATGAAGAGGGGCAGAGAGATTTGAGTACCAAAGAGGAACACCTGGAAGGTATGCAGTGTAGACCAAGAAGACCTGTGCCTTTTTCAGCAGATATATGGACAATGGAAGCTCCGAGTTATGTTACTATCCTCAGCAATCCTCCATGCTGAACCATTAGAGACAATGTTACAGGACCTACAGAGCAGGTGGTAGAAGCATCCCATCTGACCTAGATTGTTATGCCACTGATAGACCTTTCTCTTCTGCCTGTCCGGTTTACATTTATGATCCTTTTTAGAAATAAATGTTGTTTTTCCGTAACCATTTATGTTTTGCAATAAATACTAAAAATGAATAAGCTTTCCGCGTACATTATTCCGATGGTGTGAGCATGTAGCCACATTCTTTCTTTATTGTTAAATGCAACCTGTCAACAATCTGATTTCTATTACTTGCTAATACATTAAATATTTCTGCAATATCAGTGTCCCTATAATCCTTTCACTGCCAAAAAAACTCTAGTAAAGCTATGTACCCACAACTTACCATTTCAAATGTTACAGAGTATGTATAATTGAGGTACATAGATTTTTTAAATAGGTAGGCTTATCTGTTTAGTCCATAGTTTATCTCCATTTATTAAAAAAAAAGACAATAGATGCAAATGGATCAATGTTTTAATTTTTGGCTTAAACACTACACTTGTAGTATATTCACTAAGGTCTGATTTTTCAGGTATGAAAACCTTTCTGAGATTCTCTTGAAAGAAACAGTGAGATGGCCATGCAGCTCATCGGGGATGGATCTTAATGGATAGTGAAATGAGTGAGATGAAATGTTTTATCACAACTCACCTGCAGAGTCATGGTTTATTTGAGCACAGACAGAGGGTTTATTCACTAAGTGGGAGTCAACTCACTGCCTTCACTATACATGATGCAGGGCAGACCCTAGTAGGCACCTCCTGCGAGGAGCTGAATGGACCTAGTTAAAATCAACTGAGACTTCTTAAAAGTCACCTCACTATGCATTATACAGGGTCAGTTCTTCTCAGATGAGATGCATGCCAGGGTTGGAACTTCATATTGCATGGTAAAGGCAATGAGCTAAAATCACAACGCTCCTGCTCCCTCATCTACAAACGTAGTGCATCGTTCTCACTAAAAGTACCTTGCAATTCCTGATACAGTCGGTAAACATGCCAAAGCATTAGAATGTGAATACTGCTTTTTTATTAAATTATTATTCATTTTCAGAAAGAGAAAAAGATTTATAACAGAATGTCCACAGAAATCCAAGAAAAAAAACGTTTCTAACACTGATAACAATAGCGTGTTTCAATAATAAACTAATAGACAAAAAGAACAAAAATAATGTAAACAATGGTAATCCATTCACAAAGGATTATTGGTCACTTCAAAGAGTTAGACGCATTTATACACTCCTAGATCAGTGAAGGGTTGAGTTCTTTATTGTAACAGATGTAAAGCTGCTATGATCTAAAGACAATGGACACATATGTTTCCTTAAACACACAGTAAACATTTAATTCAATTAGAATTAACGTTGATTTACTGCTTTGGTTATCAATCTTCTAGCGGGATGAAGGAAGCGTGAGTTTTTCAGGAGGTTTCCATGCTTGTCTATATTAACATCATTTTGTTTTCAAACTTTCTACTAATTAAGAAAGGTTCCCACGGCAACCGAAAAAAAATCCCTCTACCTCTGTTCTCATATTAGGTTTTCTTCTCCCAAATTGAGTCTGATCTCCATACTGATTAAATTAGTCAGTGGACTCTTTCTGAAATCTTGGAGAAATGATCTAAAAAATCATGAAATCAATTTCTTTCCGGTCCTTTCATCTTTTATGTTGAGTCCTTACAGAGTGGTGGGCAGACAATCTAAAAGTGTGTAGTTCTGGTTTGCTTGCCAGCCTTCCTTTGCCTTTAAGAACCATCTGGGTCAATTTCCTTCCAAGTAAATGAAATGCAAATAAAAATTCCAGCAGTTCTTCAGCTGCGGGCTGCCCACCTCATTAGCATGATAGAGGCAAGAGCTGAGGCCTGACCCTGTGCACTTCCCCTCAATCTCATTAAGTTGTAACTCTGCCGTGGCCACATTCAGGGTGTTTATTGACGCTGAAAGGCGTCTTTATCCAAAACTAGCTAAATTCAAATTTAATGTAGTTGCTCTGAGAACTTGCTTGCTTCTATAAGGCCGAGTGGTATAACCATACTAAGAACTGCAATGACAAAAAATGTAATAGAATATATGAGTTTATTTTTAAAATGCTTCCATTATAAGCTAACAGTTCCAAGGACCCCTTAGTTATACTAGTATCTTTCGGCACAAAAATATGTTAGTTCTTGTTTGATTGCTAACATCTTATTTGCAATTTTAAATGAACTGTGACCTCTATTTTTTAAAATAAATTGATTTAATTTTAATGTAGCAATAGATAACTTCTACCTGAATCAATAACTTGTGTTAGAGGTGGCCCCCAAATATTTATGAGCACCCTAAGAGATAGATTTTAGGGCCTTACACAGGGGCATCCTCTAAGGTTTGATGGCAGATAAGAACCATTCGGCCTATCTAGTCTTCCCATTTTCCTGATGTAAAGACATTAATCAGTGCTTCATCTTGTCCTAGTGTCAGGATACGCCAATCCAAGGCATGGTTAAATTCCCTTTACTGTATTAAATTCGATCACTTCTACCAAGAGGATGGTGGATACGTTGAACAGCCTCTCGGTAAAATTACCTCACATTAAATCTAAGCTTTTCACCTTCTAGTTTTAGACTGTTGACACTTGTTCTAATATTTCCCCCCTTTGATAAATCCATTTATGTATTTAAATGTCTTGATCACATCTAGTCTCTCTCTTCCTTCCTCCAAGCTATAGATATTGAGATCCCTTAGTTGTTTACAGTTAGGGCTGGTGAGATGTGGAATGCACCACCAAGCAGATTTGTTGGACTTAGCTGTATGTACCTAGAATCCTCAGGCTCATGCATTTCCAACCTCATGCCACGTTCTAAACCTGTGTCTAAAATAGTGGATATATACAAGCCAAAAAAATTACATACTCTCTGTCCTTGTGCACTTCTTAGACATGTCCACAATGACATGAGTGTATTTCATTTGAAATACTTATACTTTGAAAAATGTTTGGTTGCCCTTCTAGCAAACATACATTAAGGATTGTAATAATTTAACTTTAGCTTAGGTAATGTTGACCCAAAGGAACATCTGACTGCCTGTACATTCAAGAAGGATTTTTTACCCATCTGAGAAAATATTGGATTATTTTGGACTCCTGGATCCGCAGATGGTTACTTGGAAGGGTTGAACTATGTGACTATGTAAAATAGTACATAGGTATACATATATATATGTTGTGGTATACAAAAATAATCATTTTTCTGATTTTCAATCTAACCATGGACCACTCCTGAGATTCTAGCTCTCTGAAATGAGGAAAGTCAAAGTAACATTCGAATGGGCATTTTGTTAACAATTAATGATTGTTATGGTCTGGCTGAATTTCTTGTCATTACAATTAATAGCCTGTCAGAGTTCCCACGGCTACTCTCCTTTGGACCAGCCCGTTGTCCAGCCCTTTTAGGCTATCTAAGCAGCAAAGGTTCACTTCCTTGACGTTATGTTGTTTCCGGCTGCAAGTGCAATCTCCTGCGTTTCTGATTACCTGTGCATGACCTGGCTTTCCCTGACATCCCTCCTGGCTCCTGATTCCTGGCTTGTTCCTGATCTTCTTGTCTGACTAGCCATCTTGATTGCTAACCCCGGCCAGTCTTTTGGTATATACTCATGGATCACGATTTGGCTTTGTTTGCTTGGTTATTACAATAAAGCAGTGGCATCCGCAGGGGGGCGTGGCCCCCGTGGCCCCCAACTAAAACAGCGTCTTTTTTTTTGTACAGCCGTGATTGACGTAGAAGAGAGAGAGGGGCGCCAAGCAGTCGCTCAGGAATTAATTTTCAGCAGCCGCTCGGCACCCCTCACTCTCCTCCGCAAGGCCTCTGTCTTCAGTGTCTTGGTAGCGGTGCTGGCATTTCATGCTGAGCGCCGGAATATGATGAGATATTCTGGCGCTAAGCAGTGAAGCAGCGTGCACCGTAGCAGAGCAGGGAGACAGAGGCCTCGTGATACCACCGCAGGACTTCTACAAGGTAAGTGAACTACAAAGGGGGGAAATGGTATAGATAGTGAGAAGGAGAGAGATAGGGGTAGATAGTGAGAAGGAGGGAGATAGGGGTAGATAATGAGAGGGGGTAGATAGTGAGAAAAGGGGGAGAGGGGTAGATAGTGAGAAGGGGAGAGGGGATAGATAGTGAGAAAAGAGGGTAGTAAGACTATTGAAATAAAGTGTCAGAATGAGTGAGATAAATGAATTAATGTGTGGATGCATTGTGTGAATGAGTGAGAGAATAAACAAATTAATATGTGCATGAATTCTGTGAATAAGTGAGAGAATTAATACATTTGTGAGAATGCATTAATGAATATGTGTAAATAATTTGTGTGAATGAGTAAGAGTATTAATTAATTTGTGAGAATGCATTAATGAATATGTGTAAATAATTAAATAAATAATAAAATAGTGAACAAGTGAGAGAATAAATGATTGTGTGAATGAATTGTGTGAATGAGTCACTGTAAAAGTGTTTGTGTGTATCATAGGTGTATAATTGATTTGTGGAAAGGCAACGATGATACAAGGAGGGTGCTTGGAGCGGGCCCAAGGAAATGCTTTCCTAGGGTCCAATTTTTTCAATATAAAATATATTGGCAACTAATATTTATATAAATTGCAGCAGGGTCTAATTTTTTTATATATTGGCAGCAGGGTCTAATATTAATATATATTGGCAGCAGGGGCTAATAATATATATTGGCAGCAGGAGATAATATTAAAGAATGAACTGCCAGTTCAGCTGTTATTTTTTAATCATATTTCAATCACAGTCTTTACATCTAAGAGATAAGTACATATTATGTAGTTAAAAATGCATGTCTAATGCATATATATATATATAGTGTATATGTAGCATTTTATAATTGCCCCCACACACACCTTTGGTCCCTGCCCCCTCATCTGCACCCCCTAAATATGAAAGCTGGAGACTGCAATAAAGGTGTTTTGCACTTTACGTTTTGTGTCCATCTGGTTCCTAACAGTCACTCGGTATGCACTTCACAACATATGGAGATGCAAACACCCAGAAAATATAAATTACTCATGTAATTCAAAAGATCCATAACAGAATAGAATATATTTTTATAGACTCTGGAACTCTACAAAATATAACTCAAGCCAAAGAAGGACTCATTAGTTTGGACCATGCTCCTTTAACATTTACAATATGAATGGCCTTTCCGAATAAGCAAAGAGGACCTTGGTGCCTCAAGGATTCACTGCTATAATAATGAGAAAATGTAAACATGTATTGGAGAGGCATAAAGCTATCCTGAATCTAAGACAAGACTGATTTAGGTTTGAGTCTTTACAGCAGGAAAATGGGCAGACCAGATGCGTTAAATGGTTCTTATCTGCTGTCAAATTCTATGTTTCGATTTCCTTTGCTTCCTTGAACCTTTGCTATCTGTGAAGTTCCTAAAATCTATTTGTTGGAGTGCTCTATATTGAAACAGGCTAGATCTAGTCAATTTATGTTTCTATGTTTAAGTCTGTCTGGGGTACCAATGGTGCACAGTGGGGGTCAATCCTCAACTAAGCTACCAAAGAAACTTTTTGTAACTCGTTGTACCCTTCTCTACATATGACGCCTGTACAAAAGTAACAATCTTAGTCTAAGTTACAATACCTGAATATTATATATGCTAAATGGCCTCACATTCATTAAAAAATAGTGTGTCAATTAAGAAAGGAGTGTCCAAATATTTAATATTTTTTAAAAACAGTAACTAACCAAATCCAACATAATATAGTGGCATACATGAAGCTGATTTAATAAATGCCTGCAAATAATAAAATAGAAGCAACATACCATCAGCAACATATCAGTCTTGAATTTCCTCTGTTCGACTCCAGTAAATCACTTACATCCTCATAGGCTTTCAGTAACATAATAATTACATATATTTCACGTGATCCCGCTGCCTTCCTACCTCCCAATGCCTGTCCAAAACTAACCACAAACAACAATTTTGGACTGGCCCAGTGGAAGCAAGAACGCAGCGGTCTGTGAGTCGGCGTCGTGCTGGCACACAAAGTGAGAATATTTATAAGTGTGGCTGTGACCGCCGGCCGTCAATGTAGCTACAGGGGCAAAATCAAGCAGAAGTGGTAAAGGATAATACAGTGAGGGAATTTAAACATTTGTGCGGCAGGCATATGGCTACCCTGAATCTAAGGCAAGATCGAAAGAGTATTAGGTAGACAACGTGTAATTTTAAGGTTCAGATTTTAAGTAAATAACATTATATAATGCCTGTTTTTTTTAAGATTCATCCAAGTAGAAAACAACAACAAAAATACAGAAAGGCCACATTATAAATCAGACAAATAAAAACAAATACCCGAAGGGTTAATGGATACGGTTGTGCTGGGTTTTCACAAGACTTATTTTTAGTAAAGTAGCATTTAATAGTGGCCTTTTTGATACTTTGTGTTGTAGATTACCCTCAATGAATCTAAGCAAAGACATCACAGACATTCCACCACGGACAGCAACAGTTTATTGAGTAACGCCAAACGTTTCATCTAAAGGGACATCTTTGTGTCCAAAATATGTTGAACGGAGGCGATTTGCAGCTTTTACCGACATTATTATATGGGCATATCACATTACTTCTTTATGATCTTTTGTAAACATGTTTATATTGTGGCACGTATCACCTTATAATTGGCTTTCCAAATCAATGACTGAGCGCTTTTATTTTAGTAAATCGCAGACAAAGGTCTCTTTTGCTCAGATTATCTCATTGTGTATAGTTTTGTGTTATTTATGAGATTAAAAGGTTTTTGTTCGGCTAAAAGTTTAGCAGTGTTAAAAAGACTGGATAATTGTACAAAAATACAAGATATCTACAGGGCTTTCCTCTGTACTACGCGCTCACAAAAGTATTTCACAGACGAAAGGATTTTCTTTAGTTTGTGTTTTTTTCAATGTGTAGTTTCCACTAGATTTACTTCTGTAAGGCTTATAGGAAATTGAATCATTTGATCCTCAAGGGATTAATTTAGAGGTGTGGACCACCAATCTTTCAAAACCATTCCTTGATGGTGGTTAGCCTGATCTCCTGCTATTAGCTGTCCAGTCTTAGAAAAAAAACGTCTGGCAAGACAAATGGCTTTTATGTCTTCAAAGTCAGGAATTATTGTTGTTCTTTGCATTGGATGTGATAATCTGAGTATATTGTATGATATGTAATGCATCTATTGTGCATACAAAACACTGCAGATGTTTGGATAAGGATGCAAAATCCAGGAAGGTAAAATTAATTTTCAATTTTTTCCCTACTAAATAAAATAAGAATGACCATCACCAGATGCTACACATGGCATGAGATCAGAGATACCTTTTTGTGAAGTTTGTGGCAAAAATTGTTTCTCATCCTTCAGCACAACGCCCAGCAATGTCGCCTATGGCATCTGGTTTTCCACTGATGGTTCTCTCCATAGTCAACAAGCAATGGTAGAGCTTTTCAACTCCCTTATAAAATCAAATATTAAAGATTAGATTGGTGGTTTTGGTCAACATGGCTGCAGGCAGCCTGGGGTGCCTAGTACTAAAACCGACCCTACACATAACACAATCACAAAGTACAATATTTGCAAAGACCATTTATCTGGAACATATAGGCTGGAAAATGTACAATAATATACAACGTAATCTGCACATTTGCCAGCTTGTTGGACATCATAATGTCTATAATGTGCTGTCTTGTCCTTTTGTTATTACAATTCTGTTCATATCCAGTTGCATGTGAGAAGCATGCTAAAGTGTATGCTTCAGTGATATTATTCACGCCCTTTCCCATATAATGTCTAAGTGTCACAGACTTAGACCCCCCCAAAGCCGGCCCCGTCCATGCTAAATATTAACCCACGTATGATAATGTAGACCCACGTGCGCTTATTAGCAATCTCTAGTGTGTCATTCTCCAAAAAGAATTGTACTAATATGTCAGTTCCAAAGATGTCCTGTTGGTGGCACCCTTCCCATCACCTCTGTGTTTTCCGCCTTTATGAAGTCAAACGCTATTTCTTTGTTAAAATAAGATAATACTCATTTTTTGATAATATTAAAAATAAGTAGAGAATCACTTCTTTAATCAAAGTAGCATTTTTAGTGCTTTCTCAAATGAAAGCACACATTTGGCTAAAGCTTATAAGATACAGCCATTTCTGATGCCTAGCATTTTAGAACTGCTTTTTCGTTTCTAAAAAATGTATGTAACTGTTTTACGTCATAAAAACTTACCTTAGATTTACGTACAATATTTGTGGTTATATATATATCAATAATTTTTTCAATTAAAGAAAAGGTGAGATGTTTAAGTGTTTTAAACTAAAATAAAGAGTCAAAAGTGGGCCATTGGATTAAAGATGCAGCACCACTTAGACTTAACTTTAACTGCATCCTCTAGTGTGCTTAGCAGATCCGTCATTTTATTATTACTTTATAACAAAAAAGCAGAGCTTTTAAGAGGCTTTTTCCAGTTCCTTCCTTCTTAAATTGTCTGTAACTATGTCACATGGCACAAAAGCAATGCTACCCTGTTGGATCATTTCTAGATGCTGAAGTTGTTATATATATTAAATTATTATTTACACGCCACATTTTTGTCAAGTATTACTGCAACTCCCAACTTAGATCCAATGAAACATAGAATTTAACGGCTCATAAGAACCATTTGGCCCGTTTGGCCCATCTAGTCAGCTCAGTATTTTTCTGCAGTAAAGACTCAAACTTCAAATCAGTCCTTGGTGTTGTTATAGATTAAGGACATCTTTATGTCTATCCCATACATGTTTACATTATAGAGCTGTATTAGACTTTTGGAAAAAAGGATTAGTATCAGAAAACTCCACATTTTTAAATATACTAGGTTATCTCTAGCCATGAAAACCTCTATAATCCCCAATATTCTATATAAAATATAATCTGTGTCTTTAAAAAAAAATAGATGTATTTTTTCATAAAACCCAATTCTTATGTATTAGAATAGCTCGATACACAATATTTTTCCCAATATTGTTTCCTTACAAAAACAAGAATACAAATTTCAAAGGTTTAGAGCATGAGGACACTCATTTTAAACGTGAACTAACATCTAGAACAATCCCTAATGGGAGCGACCAGTATTGGGAACCTTCCTTTGTGAACATGAAAACAGTGCCTCTGATACATTTTATATGGGAATCAAAGCTTTAACGTCCCTTTTTTAGTTGACTTCTTGGTCTTCAAATGCAGGTCAAATCAATGAATTTAATGAAGGCAGAGGAACACAAAGGCTTCTCATTGAATTTTGACCCAGATAAAGAAAAGTCAGTCCAGGTCACAAGGCTTTAGTAAAAATTTAAGTGGTCTGTACGCAAATGTGACAGAACATTTAGAATCCCAGAGTCTTGCAAGAGTCATTGACAAGCAGTTAAAAGTATCTGAAATAACTGCATGACTGAACTTTGATAAGGCAGAACTATTGTCTTCCATTGTTTTCGGTCTCTTCATACGAAAAGCCTTGCAAAAAAGGACAAGCCAATGAATGTGAAATGTAGTGTCGGTTTTACTGGGCTCCCACTCTCTTTCAATATTGTAAATGGTTTTATTTTCTGGGCTGCTGATGGTGTTTATTCTATTTCACCCCCTAAATGTGACCTTATATCTTAAAGCTTTTAATTAACTATCCACAATATAGATATATATATATATATATATATATATATATATATATATATATATATATATATATATATATAGTAAATTAATAGTTACTGTTAAAGTTTGGTGGTCGAATTAAGTCTTGCTATTTATCTAGTTTGCATTGATAAAGGATTATTCTACACTGTTTAATTGAGATTAGGAGATATAGAGGTTACGGCCATGCAGTTTTCACATTTTGGTGAGCAATGGGTAGAGTTCTTCTTCTTGATTTTACTCACATTTAGAGATGAATCAAAGTGGGGAATAAAATGAAACATTTGATACCCTGGGTATACCTGGGTAAATGGGCATTGGGTAACATTGGCCAAAGGAAAATAGGCATTAATGTAAATCAAATTAGATGCATGCCATTAGCTCTCAAGAACCCTCAAGAAGAATACATTATTACAATTTACAAACAAGTAAATAAGGCACACACCTGATGTAGAAGCTGCAGCCTGCAGCTGCCCTCCTCCTCTATTGTCTGACAAAGCAGCCAATTAGTGGCAGGAAAGTGCTCCCATTGAAACCAAAGTGCGTATGATTGGTGGAATATCCCATTCACCTATTGCAAAAAGGGCCCTTTTTACATGAACTCAAGCCATGTGTCTGGAAGATCACATAAGGGCCACTGGTCCCAATCAAGCCTTATTTCTGATTGGTTACCCAGAAAAAGTTCTGCTCACCGGTGCGCTGGGGACAAGCTGCGCTCTTTGAAAGGGTTCCTCTCTTGCTATTGTAACTTAGTTAGTTAGCCTGGTGACTGATATTCCCTCAGACTGGACAGGAACGTAGCATTTTATATACTCAACGTGGTAGGGATGTGTGTACATGCAACAAATAAGGCCCAGTTACTCCTTCTTATTCAAAAAACTCACAAGAGTTGGTTCTTCATTATGGACAGTTAAGTCTATTTAGTAAATAAACTTTAGAATCATTTGCATGTGTATCTCCCTCCCTTCCTTGTTTCTCAGGCTAATTAGAACCCACTTAATACAACGTTCGGTCCACCCTACATCTTATTTTTTACCCTTATCAGCTGGGTTGTTGTAAACGCTCACCGTTTTAAAAAGGCTATTGACTGATAAGCAGGCATCCAGGAACCCCTGAAATATTGGGGTATCAGCGGGCCAAATCCCTCATCTCATAATACAACGCACACTGAATGTTGGTGGTGCTGTTGCAAGATCTTTTCATGGAATAACCTGCAACATAGTAGTACCTGCCATCCTACCTAGGATCTGCCCCCTCCCCCGTGAATCTAAGTTCATGTTATTGTCAGCTTTAATGTTCCTATTAACTTTCACTCTACCCTATCGCTATAATAAAATGTAATTATTCAATTATTGTTTAATGTACAACACAGTGCAAATGTTTTAGGCAGGTGTGCAAAAATGCTGTAAAGTATAGTTTATTTTTATTATTTAACAAAATGCAAAGTGAGTAAACAGAAGATGGCTGTGTAGCATCTGGTGATGGTCATTCTTATTTTATTTAGTAGGGAAAAAATGGAATATTAATTTTACCTTCCTGGATTTTGCATCCTTAACCAAACATCTGCAGTTTTTTGTATGCACAATAGATGCGTTACATACCATACAATATACTCAGATTATCACATCCAATGCAAAGAACAACAATAATTCCTGACATAAAAGCCATTTGTCTTGCCAGACATTTTTTCTAAGACTGGACAGCTAATCATCACCGGACACAATCATTAACTGAAACAGGAAGAGCTGTGTAGGAAGAATAAAACTAAGTGAGGAACAGCCAAACTCTATAACAAGGTGATGTTGCTAAAGGCAGTTTAATGTTAAAAGTAATGCACCATGGCAAGATTCAGCACAGCAACAAGACACAGGGTCTCTCCCATCAGCAAGGTTCTCCGAGGTAGACATTTCAAGGCCGACACGGGATTTCAGTTGTTCTGTCCAAGCTCTTTTGAAGAACCACAAACAGGAAATGCTAAGGACCTTAGACACAGTGAGCGAAGGAAACCTAATGTAGGAGATAAAAGGCACATCATCCTTACTTCCCAACCAGAAGATGTCCAGCATTGCCTTCACCTGAGCATTGGCAAAAATCAGTGGGACCCTGGTACACCCATCTACTGTCTGGGGAAATCTGGTCAGATGTGGTCCAAAAGCTATACCTCCGATGTGGAAATAAGGCCAAGCGACTCATGAAAGCACAGGAACTGGAGGGCAGAAAAATGGCAGCAGTGCTCTGGTCTGATGAGTCAACATTTTTAATATTTGGCTGTAACAGAAAACTGTTTGCACGCCGAAGGGGTGGAGAGTAGCACAAGAATGAGTGTTTGCGGCCAACAGTGAAGAATGGTTAACGTTTGGTGCTGCATTTCTGTAAATCGAGTTGGTCAGGAATTATTGTCTCCTCCATGGAAGATGCAGTATCTAGCCATCATGCAATACCATCAAGGAGGCACCTGTTTACCCCAAAATTTATCCTGCAGCATGACAATGACCCCAAACATACAGCCATTAGTCATTAGGAACTATCTTGAGCGTAAAGAAGACCAGGGAGTCTTGGAAGTCGTGGTAAGAAGACCAGGTTGATTGGATTTTTTTCTTCTGTTTAATGACTGCATTTTTGTTAAATGGTAAAAATAAACTATTAATGTGTCTATTTTCTAAAGCATTCTTACTTTACATTTTTTTTCATGCCTGCTTAAAACCTTTGCACATTACTGAACATTTAAATTAATTTAAAAAAAAACAACTTCCAATGTAAAAATCTAATATTAGAATTACATAAAATAAAAGCTACAATCAAAAGTAATAATTGTAAACAAAACACGGTTAAACAATGTCTTGTTTTTAAATGCAAGTACAAGTAGGATTTTTTGCCTGTTTTTTTTCTCTCCCAAATTCAATAGTATTTATTGTATTTTCTTCTTTTGTCCATTCTCATTTTCACTCATTCATTAGCTGCTAACTTTGTCACCCATCTTTGACTTTTCCTTTTAATTCTGCATTAAAGCTGCCATTAACGTATGCTTTTTTTCCCTTCGCTCAGTTTTTGACAGCAAAAGCCTTTCGTCTGCTTTTATCCCTTTTTGTTCGCATTATGGCATAACCTGTGCAAAATGGCAAAGCTGCCCAATTCTTGTATGTAAAATTTGCAACATTTTTTTGAGACGGGTCAATGCCCATTTTTTGGGATCCTTTCTTTAACTGAGTACCGTGTTAAAACTTCTTGCAGATGCAGCCTATTCAGAAACAGCCTGTTGGCTGCATGCAGAGCGGAGGAAAAAGAAAAGGCCTTCCTATTTTGCGATTACCATAGTAACGCAAACATTGCTGTGCGTTTTGTGGACTTGGTAGGCCACAGCCAGTGAATTCGGTTTCCTGTGCAATCAAGCCCTCTACTGGAGATCGTGGCTTTCATGACATAAGGTTACAGAGAGGACAGTGTGCTTGTTAGGACTGAAATTAACCATTTCACTTTAAAATAATGCCCATTTGTATCCATTTTGTTCAACATAACAACAGCTGCTGTCCATGGGCTGAGCGTTTTTGCTTTTTCCAGCCCAAGGCTTATATGACATTTATGAATGGAGTAGAAGCAATTCATTTCAGTGTTACATTTAGAATACTTATTTTTACGTTTTTGGGGGGTTTTTTTGGAGCTGCCCGTTTCAAATTTAAATTTGGATAATTACATACAAAGACAAATACATAGCTGCTCTTTGGGATTGTAATTAAAATATGATCTAAAAGATGGACCTCAGGGAATTTATTTTAAAAAAAATAGTTATATTAAAATCTAAGTATTCTCCTTTTAAGGGCTATCTTGGCTACGGAATAATTGTAAATGTAAGAATGTGATGCCAAAACCTTTCATATAAATAATAGAAAGCCATATTTATATGTGTCCATTCGCTGGTGGATGATATAGAGAGAGAAATCTTTGAAAAATCATATGAATAATAAATATATGCATATATTTATTTATTTACTGTGATTGCTTTTGCAAGCTGTATCAGGGTCATAATAATGTTTTTCTGTTCTATAAACAAACACAATTGTGCTTAGGTTAGTTGGTTATAAAATAGGCATACAATACATGGGAAATGCTTTACTAAGTATTAAGTCATAAAATAGTTTTTTTCGCCTTTTGGGAGGAAGTAGAAGAAAGTAATTAATTTGTATTTTTTGTATTTCTTGTGATTATTAATTGCATGTATTTTTTCGCCCACTAATTTAATTCCTGAGTACTCTGTTCAGAAAAAAATAGCAAAATGTACAAATCTCAATTCTACGCACTTGTCCTGCTTTTATGTGGTGTAAGTTGCTGCACTGGCATTATGTGATGCTACTGATCCCATTCTGGCTACAGTAGAGTGCCATTATCTATTAGAGCACCAAGCGCCTTACAGAAGTTGGGGGCACATGTTTAGTGTCCCCTATTAGATAATTAGAAGTGTTAAAAAAAAGCTGTACTGTTACATAGAAGATTGTGTTTTTGCATCAAATACTTGCAGGCAGGGCATTCTCGTTGGGCATCTCTACTGGCACCGTGATCCCCCATATCATGCCTAGTTGACCAATTAACAAAGGTTCAGTATTGTCTTTTTGGTTTTGACCTATCTTAAATCCAGCATGCCTGGACCCTTTGGCCTGTTTTTAAACTACAAGTTAGGTTTGAAGTAGCAGAAATCTGAGTAGTCATCTTACCTAGATGACCAACTGAAAGGGAAGATGACTATTTGAGGCAGAACATCTTTTCTTTCAAGACCTTTCATAGTTTTTTTTTTTCTCCGGTTCAGTGAAGCAAACACTTATTTTACTCAGAAATACCACTGGGTGGTAGTAGCCAAGTAAGGACTGCCAACTTTCAAGTCCCACCAAGTGACCCAATAATAAAGAAACATAAAACACATTTACACTATCCAGGCATGTCCAATACACATTTCCCCAAGAAGAACCTCATAAGAAATTATTAAAGGGATCCACAACTCATCTGGTCAGAGTGTACATGCTGCCTAAAACTATTTTTTCTATTTTCAAGTAAAAAAAGAATGTAGAGCATAATCATCAAATCAGAACATTCCAGAGGACAAATACACTCCAGCCAGCCCCCCACAGTTTATATAATCCACAGATATGCATTATCATTACGAATTAGAGGAATGGGGGGAGAGGCTGTCCCATTGGCTCCTCCTGAGAGGCCAGAATAATGAAGAAAGTTCGTAGAATAAAAGAAGCATTTCTGCACCCTTCTTCCTCCACTAATCTGTCCGGATTATTCTGGTCGTAGGCAGCTTCAGGGATAAATCACCAGTCCCTTGTCTGCTGCCCAATCCGTCCATGAGCGTGATCGTGCAGCGTTAACAATGTTCAATGATCGTATCTATGACAAATCTCAATCAATGTTGTGCTCTTAGCATTAAAAGATAAAAACATTTTTTTTAAAAGTCTTCAGCAGCAATTAGAGGGGGAATTAAAAAAAACACATACATTATGAATTAAAAAAACCCACATACATTATGAATTAAAAAACTCAAAACATTTTTTTATATATATAATTATTAACATAACAAGTAGCATGTAATATAACAAATTGATTAACAGAGACCAAAGGTGAGGAGGGCCCTGCTCAAACGAATTTACAATCTAGAACACTAAAAGCACATTTGGAAATTTAGCCCCAAACCCAGTAAAGTGGACCCAGTAAAGTGGTCTCATAAAATTCCAAGTTTAAAAACTGAAATTTGCATGTTCCAATTTGGAATCCACAACATCTGAGAAACATAACTTACTTGAGGGGTGTTGGTAAATAGAAATCAAGAACTTTTTTGTTCTTTCACATATCCCCAAAAAATGCAAAGGGTATTTAAAAATACTTTCATCTGTTTTGTTACACCAACTTTGAAAGGTGCTGGCGTGGAATATGCCCCTAATAATATTCTCTGTGCTAGTTTTTAAAAAATATATAGATTTATAAAGTTAAATTGAAAAATGGGACCTCTACTGTGTTTCAAATAAGACATGGACCTAGCAAAGAGATCTGTCAAAACTGTTTGATAATGTCCATGTTGCAGTTTTGATACCACAATGTCTGCCAGTACTTGTGTGTACCCGGAGGAAGAAATTTACAGAAATAGTGTGTTTGTATATAATATGTTTCTTAACAAAATGAAAACAAAACAACAGAAAGTTTAATGCAGTTTTTGGCACAGATTGGCACCAAAATGGTGAAATAACAAAATAGTAAAATACTACCAAATGAATTAGTAAGAAGTCAAAGTTGAATAAAGACATAGCAAAAAATATGCCCTGATTATGGTAAAATAACCTTGGTCTTTAAGGGTTAAGTATTTAAATGTGTATATTACATCTCCTCTCTCTCTTCTTTCCTTTAGGCTATACATGTTGAGATCCCTTATTCTTCATGATCATTTTTATCCTTATAATGTATATTACTCTACATCATACTCCAGGTGAGATCTGTAAAGTGGCAGAAACACCTCCCTCTTCCTTCTGCTAACGCCTCTAGCTATAGAACCCAGCACTCTGCTTGCTTTTTTCAACACCTTACTGCAGTTAAGTAGAAGCTCCTATGTTCCAGATAAAACAAGTAAGATATATTATGTAAAACAAATGCCTGCCAAAATGAAATCAACCAAATTCGACTGTAATGATCCTCACAAATGTGTTATTTTATGGTGTGTTGTGCTGTGTGCATAAAATATCTTCTTAGTAATGTATTACTGACTTATTAAATTAAACACTTATTACCTGGCAAATAGCACTTCTATACTGATAAAGCTTTCTAAGAAACACAGCTCTCTTGGCAAGACAAACAGGAACCCATCATACTGGGAAACTCTCACAGACATACACGATATGGACAAAAGTATTAGGACACTTGACCATTACACCAACAGGGACTTTTATGACATTGCATTCTACATACATAGACATTAATATGAAGTTGGCCCCCCCTTGCAGCTATAACAGCTTTCACTCTTCTGGGAAGGTTTTCCATAAGATTTTAGAGTTTCTGTGGGATATTTTGCCCATTTATCCATTAGAGTATTTGTGAGATCAGGCACTGATGTTGGATGAGAAGGCCTGGCTTGCAATCTCTGTTCCAGTTCATCCCGAAGGGTGTTTGATGAGGTTGAGGTCAGGGCTCTGTGTGGACCAGTCAAGCTGCATTGGGCCACAGTCAAGCTGGAATAGAAAAGAGTCTTCCACAAACTGTTCCCACAAAGCTGGAAGCATAGCATTGTCCAAAATGCCATGGTATGCTGAAGCATTAAGATTTCCCTTCACTGGAAGTAAGGGGCCCAAACTGTAAAAAAAAAAAAAAAGCCTCAGTCCATTATCCCTCCGCCACCAAATTTTACAGTTGGACCAATGCAGTCAGGCCCAAATAAGTTTCTGGAGAAAAGACCCCTGTCCCCACAAGCAACATGTACCACAGTGCCACCATTTCCCTCCAAACAGCTTGCCTTTGCCATTTCTGTCCAAGCACTTCCACATCCATGCTAACACACACTTATACATTTATTCATTCACCCATTTGTTCACTCATACACTCACTCATTCATCCCCCTCCTACACCCCCTTACCTCACCTGCAGCTTTGCTGTGGTGCTCCCACCCTGTGCAAGCAACTTCACGTAACATGACCCTGCTGCTTTCCTGCTTCACTTGGGTGGTAAAAGGAAGGTTGCTAACACAGCACGTGAGTGCCAAAAGGGTAAGTTGAGGACATATGTGTGTGTGGACAAGCTGTTGACAGGGCACCCTAGAGTGGAGGGCACAGTTGCAGTTGCGACCCCTAAGACCGTGGTTGTTATGCCACTGGGGTCCACATTAATAACATTAGATGCCTGTCCCCAGTGCTGCTCCACCAGCCCCGGCCCTGCAGGCAGATGGCATCAATGAAAACAAATCAGTATAATATCGACCCCAGAAAGTCAGGCAGAAATAATTTATCATTAAGAAAATTAATGTCACCATTCTTTTTTTTTTTATCACAAGAATAAAGTAGTTACTGATGTAGATATAGGTTGATGTATACTTATCAACCTATAAGCTAAGGTGTATCTCAAACTAATTATATATATGGTATATTATATCTTTATATAGAACAATAAAAAGGAGGGACGTTAATATGGCACTGGAGAGCTTTCTTGCTATTACTGACTCAATTTACAAGTTCATCACTTCTGTTGTAAGATGTGCACTGAAAGGGTTAACCTTCCTTTTAAAGCCTACTGATTATTCTGGCACCTGCAGTATGTGAGGGATGGCATCTCTCTTTTGTGGGTTAGATTGATACATCTTCATTATTGTTCCTAATACTGCTTAAAATAGAGCCTAATCTTTCGTTGGAGCAAGTGACAACCACAATTCTGACACATTTCATTTTTTTTGTGTGTCTTTATACTCTATTGTTGCATAGCCACAAGGCGGACACACTGTTGGTTTAGCTTCAGCCTCTGTACTGTACCGCCATGAGCTTATTGTTGAAAAATCTGTATTATTCGACTATTCGAAAGATTTACATTTTTAATGGCTCGTTTATGTAATCCCATAAATAAGACAGTAGAAAAGCATCCCCACACAAATGAGTGAGCAGGGGTCTGAAAAAAGCTGCTAAAAACAGGTCAACCAAGGTCTCAGCTGTGGGGTCTTGATTGGTATCAGCTATGTAGCCAATGTGGCTATGGACTTAAGACCACCCAGTTAGCCCAAAAACAGTGCATTTCCAGGCAACAGTTTGACGGCAATAGAGCTCTTCTCCTTCTTCTCTTTATCCTAAAACACAGAACTTTTGCAAAAACCAAACTGTTTAGACAAAAAAAAAATATTTACCTATTTTTCAAAGCAGCATCTGCCTTATAGTAAAGTTTAGATGATTAGGGGGTTTCTGGAAGCAGCTGATTTGTTTTAAACTGATATATTTATACCAGACAGACAAATCCCCTGAATGCAGCCTGTGGAACCAAGCACCTGCTGGGAAAATCTAAAAAAGGGATCCAGATTAATTTCTTTTTATCTATGTGTCTGTCTGTCTATCTACCTATCATCTACCATCACTATGTCCTTATATTAAATACTTTAAATGCACTCAGTATATCACCAGAATTGGTAAGTTTCACAAAAATTGGTTGGGGTTTTTTTTCTCACATGTGTAATGTTATTACTGAGTCACTATAAAAATGCTAATTTAGTTTATACGAATTATTATACCGAAATCTCAGCAACATTGCACCTAATATTCGCTTGCAGTGTCTTCATGCGCCAAACCCATCCGTGGTTAGCAGAGTGTGATGTGTAAAATTAGTATGATTAAATACCAGGTTGTATAAATCATAAACCTTTACCGTTTGTCAAACCCAACCTGCAGTGGTGTTATGGGGCTGCACAACAGTAAGTGTTTCAGGTTCATACGCTGCAAACACAGATCTATCCTGTGGCATTACTACCAGGAAAACATATAAATTTTAAAAAAATGCAGTTAAGCAATCATCTAGAGATATATCAACATATAGATGTGTCGTTGGTCAGATGTCTGCATGATTATAAAGTCAGCAATTAGGAAGAAAAGGTTATATCGGTCACAAACCCATCCACCAGGTTGTTGTGTGTGTGTGTGTCCACTCCAGCACACACGTTTAATGTTTCACACAGAAAGATGCCTACCAAGGGGGGTAGAAGGGCTTTTCCCTCCTAGGGTGCTTAGCATTAAAGATAGTCAGCTTCTAGCCAAATATTTTTTTGGTTCTTTTACATTCAACTCTATGTGGACAGAGGGGTGTCAAGTATAATAATAAAAAAAGCAGATTTTGCACCCTGACTGGGTCCTGTCTGTGCTCCCTTTATGGATTTCAGCAGTAACATTTTGGCAAATATGTATAAAATATATTGGGTACCCAGATACTGAGCATTAGTAGTGTTGCCTTCCAGACTCAAGCCTTAATCAGTCCTTGGTCAATTCAAGATTTAAGATAGTCATATGCCTATTCCATGCAGGAAAAACATATAAATATATTGAATATTACATTGCAACCTAACATTCACTCTTAGCATCACCAGAGCAAGTTTTCTTTTACAATATATTTGACATAAACTGCTTCTAGCATCAAGGCTAGATTGCTACTAGGAGTCTGAAATCATTAGAAAGGTAAGTACAGGTAAGTATTTAGGTCCCAGTGTGATGATTTTTTTCTCCCCAGAGTCCCCAGGAACCTAAATCTAAGAAGAGTTTTCAATACTCTGATTTTAATACAAAAGGAGAAATAATACATTTTGCAGTCTTTAATGATTTATTGGTTATTTTCACATGGTGCTGCCATTAAATATTAATATATGTATGTTTTCATCATGGAGCATTTCATTTGTGTTTAAAAACATGTTCTATTTTCTCTTTTTTCACTTAAAATGGCATATGGTGGGTTTTCACTTTAAGACTTGGATTTTAAGTCCACGTGAATCCCTGCAATATATGTCTCCGATACAGTACCTATGTGCAAAATGTGTTAGTCTGCTGCACAGTGGTATAAAATGTGGGGAATGTTTTATTAATTTTTACAGAAAGTTTTTTTTATTTGCCCAAATTGAATTAAGGCTACATGGACCCAGAATACCTTGAATTCCGCTACACCTCCTTCTGGCTGCAGCGGAAGTTGCCTACGCGAATCGCATAGACGTCTACCTGCTGCCCCGACCACACACCAGGAAGTCAGACGCACCGGTAAGTTTGGGGGGGGGTGTTAAATGGGGAGCATAAGACAGGAGGATCCAGGTCCCCTGCAGCGCTGCGGGGGATCTGGATCTTAGTCTCATAGTCAGACCTATTTAAGGTCTGATTATAAGATGACCCCGATTGCTCTGAAAAAACCTTGTCTTATAATCGAGCAAAGACGGTATTTGTTCATTGCAATTCCACATATGGACACAATGGAATATATCAAATAAGATGTAGCTAGCTTTTAGTTGACATTACCATGCCTGTTACCTTTTTATGGTCATGCTTTGGACTGCCTTAGCTATGTTAATGAATTGTTTTTTCCACATGACTGCGTATTTTTATACCCCTCTTGTAGGCTTATAGGACTCGCAGACCAAGGTACATTAAACAAATAATTGGATAAGTCAAATTTTCTTGTTTGGCTATTACTAATCTATTATGCACAACTTGCAACCTCGTATGCTAAAAATATCAGCTTGCTCATGTATATTTGTGTTTTTTTATTTTACACAGTACTTGTTTTTTGTTTTTACGTGTCTCCTGTAAATTATGGTATGAACCATGTTTGGTTGCCTATGAGCCTCCTTTGGATAACCTAGGAACTCCAACATTATTCCATACATTCTATGAGACTTTCAGTTTGCCAGTTGATGCAGACACACTAAACAGAGACCGCGGCTCGAATTTTCACAGCCAAACATTTATGAATGGTAGCTGTGACAGTTTTGTGGCTAATTGTCCAAGAAAGACCTGTTTTGTATTGTGTGTTTTCATGAGCTGAAAACGCATCATCATTAGCTGGCAATCTTAAATGGAGGAATGGTTTCAGAGCTTCCCAGTATCCGTCAGACCAAATACAAAAAAACCTGCTCTGTTTGTGCTCAAAAAAGGAACCCCCTCTGGTTACATTATTCTATTGATCTAAAAACATTTAAATCTTCTTTGTCGACTATTTTCGGTGGAAATTTCATAATCACTGTGCAAATCTATTACATCTGCACCACTTCAAGCTGGTCTATACACAAACAATTTATTTCTCAGCTATAAAGCATCTTTTAATAGGATGGGGTATACAAAAAAAAAAGCAGACTCTCATAAATCAACTTGTCACCAATCTATTCTACATCAATACCGATCATATTTTTTCTCAACAAATATCAAATTGAGACAATAAGATGCTTACAGAGTACACTCAGTAGAATGCTACACGTTCTCTTCTGAATCTGTTAAGGAATATTATACTGTTTAAAGCGATCCAGAATTTTTTGTAACTGTTATGTTGATCATAGATTAAACAAGCCATTCAGTAAAGATCAAATTACAGAAAACATAAATAAATCTTATATTACAGAGAATTTCCTTTATTTCATGTATTCAAATGCTTTTAATGTAGGATCCTTAAAATATTTTAATTTAAGTAGTATATGAAAGGAACATGTTCTTAAAACCAAAGTTTATTTTACGTTTTAAATAATTCTATTACATACCACCAGCACCTGCTGCCATGCAACGTAAAGAAAAGCATTAGCGGTGGCAGTCATGTCAGGGATGGAATCCACATAAGACAAACTAGGCATTTTCTTGAACCACAGAAGACCAGCAGACATAGCTTAAAGGGTCAGTCCAGCCATCATATACACGTTAATGCATACAATAGTGTGACCTTATATTTTCCTGTTGCAAGCAAATGGATAGAGGGATTAGAAAACACTCTCAATAATTTAAATAAGAAACTAGTGTAGTGGAGGGGACTCCAGAGCTGCCATGTCTTCAGTAAGTTTGTTTAAATTGTAGGTAAAGAATGTGTACCAAAGTACTCAAGTAAGTTAATATCCAATCATTGTTAGTATTATTATTTACTGTTTTATATAGCGCCATCATATTATATATCGCTGTGCAATGGGTAAGCCTGTCTCTTTAATAATTAGTCTACTCACTCTGAGGGAGGACCTGCATATTACTTATTTTTTAGAGTTATAATGACCATATACAAAAGCAAGAGGAAGCAGATGAGTGTTTAACCTTATGATGTTACGTGGTATTTTTTTTTAAAAAAGCAGCACATAACGCTGCGGTTTAAAGAAATTGATGAACAGATGATAAAACGTCATTGACATCTATCGGTCTGGAAAGGGACTCCAGCGAACCATATCCACCAATGGAGAAAACTCGAATCAACCGGGTCACAAATGAACCCAGACTTACATGTAAAGAACTGCAGGCATCACTTGCCTCAGTTAAAGTCAGTGTTCATGATTCCACAAAAAGAATTTTTAGGCAAAAACCACTGCTGTCCTAAAAAGAACACAAAGGCTCATCTTAAATTTGCCTAAAAATATTTTGGTGACGACTGAGACTTTTGGAATAATTAGTTAAAAGTGGAACTTTTTGGAAGACATCGGCCCTGTTACATATAGCATAAAGCTAACAGAGCATTCCGCAAAGAGAATATCATACCAACACTGTGGTGGTGGTGGTGGTTGTTTGCTGCCTGGGACCTGGGCAACTTGCCATAACTGATGGAGCCATGAATTCTCTACCAGAAAATCCTCAGGGAAATGTCCAGCCATCAGTTTGTAACCTAAAGCTTAAGCACAGTTGGGTTATGCATCATGACAATTATCCGAAGCACAAATCCAAATCCACCTCTAAACGGCTGAAAAGAAGAAGCTTAATGAACTTAAGCAATGCTGCCAAGAAGAGTGGCCAAAATTTCTCCACAGACATTTTAGACTCATTGGCAGTTATGGCAAATGTTTGATTGCAGTTGTTGCCACCAAGGTTGACACAACCAGTTATTAGGTTTAGGCAATTAGTTTGATGAACTCTTTATCTTCAATAAATGAAACGATCATTTAAAAGTTATATTAGAATTATTTGGATGACCTGAAACATTTAAACGTGACAAATAATCAAAGATAGAAGAATTCAGAAGGGACAATTACTTTTTTCACAGCACTATATATTGACAAGATTACAGTGATTGTCAGCTACTACACATAATACAAAGGTCCTCTGGGAAACAGCTTAAAGTCTCTTTCTACCTAGGCAGGTTAGATTTAGGCACACCCAGGTGAACCTCTGCTATATCACGCAGCCTTGGAAAGCAGATGTGGACTAGGCAAGACTGTCTATAAGAAAGGGGAAAAGAAGCAACTACATTTTGGGCTCCAATACATGCAGAATAAGGGATATTAAGATAGAGCGGTACTCGGATGTAAGAGAGCCTTGAGAAGGGTGACCAGAAGACTTGGGACTAGGTAGCATTTGATTTGTTCCTGAAGTTAGTCTTCCTTGTCCCTGAGGACTGTCAGGTTCCACCAAAGAACATCCCAGAGGAGCAATGTTTTCCCTTTTCTAAATCCCAAAACACATCTTTAATGGAGTTTAATAAGGTTTACCAACCATTCTTCATCCAACGTGCCATTTTTTTCATGTAAATTCAGCATTGTTCATCCACCACCTGGCACTCAAAAGTTAATGATCCCTGCCCATTAATCTGCAAGACCCACTCGATCAAAGCATGGGTAAAACGATATCATGTTTAAATCTTGTGTCTGGATACAATGCATTAGAACATAATGAATTTAGCTTAGCATTAGCACGCATGATTTAAACGCCCCATGCACCTGCCCTTTTTTTGATGCCAGCATGCAGTGAGAAGGATGCATCTGAAATTATACTCACACCCTGCTGTACTTTAAGCTTGTCCCATCATAGCCAACAGCTGCTGAGAAGGAACAGCCAGCCAAAGTCAGTGAGTCTGGGCAGAGTTCAGGTGATAAGGTTTTGTGAGTTTCCTTTCATGTGTGTACATGATGCATTATACGGTGCTATTATTTTAGACAATTTTCACATTGCTTAATTCTACCAGATTATATTTTTTTGCAAAATGTATTTTGCTTTTTTTTTTTACCAAGTTTTAAGGCCATAAGTTTCGGAACTAGATTGCTCCAGAGTCTAATTTGTGTTAAAATGCAATGCAGTCCCACTGATTCAGCTTCTTGGTAAGCAATATAGCCATGAAACATTAGGTAGCTTGGGATACCTTCACATAGTGGCTGGCTTAGCAATACATGGCCAGAATCCCCAATATTCATGCCTTAGAAAGTTATTCACCGAGTATGCAATGAATTCTTGTGTTGTGTACTTATTGGTCTTCATTAGTCTAGCAGCAACCTGGTAATCTGAATGTGTATGCCTTTTACACATTTTAGGTAATGCACTGCCCAAGAGTGAGATATATATATTTTTAAAAACACTTCAGCAGCAGACATTGACTGTTGCACTATCAATAAAACCCCCAACCCACCCCACCCCACCCCGAAGATTATATGCACAGATTGGGAACTTTAGTTGTCTTCCGGTAGACGCTGCATGTAAAAAAAAAAAAAAAAAAAAACGTTTCATGTGATTGAGTATTGGGTCAGTGCACAACCACATACCCAATGTGTGACTGGCGCTCAAATGGTTAAAGGGTGAGAGGAAGGAGAGATCCAAAAGAATTTCTCCTACTTGAGGCCATATGAAGACCGAACCTTGTTGCGTTTGCCTTTGTTGAAGGAACAGGCTCATGCTATGCTTTACTTAAACGTTTTGCCATCTCAGTCTGGTAAATTCTGATATAAAAGAAATGGCGAGTTAAACATGAGATTTGACTAACTCAGACACGACAAAAGTTTCATTTAACCTCAACCTACGTAACTGAATAAAGCTCTACGTATCGCCGCCAGTACACACGAAAGTTGTTTTTTTTTCGTGAGCTAGGGGGACTCAAGGATTACAATATCGATATAGAAGCACATACAGAACACAGTTCAAGAATATAGCTCACTAAAAGTTGGATGAAGTGCTTTCAAATCAATGCATATATTTACGTACAGAAGTACTTTACTGTTTAATGAAATTTCAAAGCATTTGATTTAAGTGGACTGGAGTTCTATCACGCAGACATAGTGTGTGGAAAAGATTACAAGACAAGCCACAGGCTTCATTAACCCCTTCCATGACAATCTCATATATAATAGGCTGGCAATATTAAGTATTTTTCACTAGCTTCGATCAAATGCTGCCTCAGGACTGAGTAGTGGCAGACCAACATCACCTCGAAAGGCTACAAATGAACACACAATAACTGTACCTTAGAGATCTGTTGTAACGTTTAAACAAGATATGAAACATGCACACGTAAAATATCATAAAAATGGTAGCTTTTGACATTGTACAACCAAAATAGCTAGAAATCATCTACATGCACCTCTTGGACAGAACTACAACCAAATTTACAGAACCTCAAAGAAATTCCTTTTCTAATAAAAAGTTATTTATAGAACTGTCAAGGTTTGTTTTTTTTAACCACTAAAAGAAGATTAAAAAAAAAAATCAGTCACAACTATGGTACAAAATGCATTTTGAAGAATTATTATACCTGTCAATAGTGCTAAGGGACATTGTTATTGTTGATCAACTTTATTGCAAGATAATCACAACCTTATAGGCAACCTGGCAAAGAATAGGTTAAATACAAGTACAACATAACAGTCTGTGTCAATAGTAAATGCATAAAACGTGTTACTGATAAAATGTACACAAATCCAGTGTTTACAGATTGTGTGGATCGTCCAGGACCAACTGCGTTTGACGTCATTTATGTGTTTTTTCCTCCTTTCTCTTGTTATTCTGTGAAGGAGAGGGACTCCTCTCCCTTCTTGAATACCCATGGCTTTTGTAGGGATGTCTTCTGTCCGTCCTCGAATCCCTTTTCTCCTTACCATGTTCCTCTGATTTATTTATGTCCCTTTTGCTGTCGGGATCTTGTTCCTTTGACAGTGGCATTGTATTCTTAATAGTATTGATCAGAAATCGCTTGTTGGTGCTTGCGAGTGGACATTTCATCCTGCGGATAAATCATACAAAATTGCAAAGAATTCAATTTCAATTGTCCTAAATCTCCCAATAATTTGGTAATGAGCTTTCATTGTGCGCCACCTAGTGTACAATTTGGGAAGGGAGCCGTGCCCAATCAGACACTGGTTTATTTGGACCAAAGGCAATAGTAAATATTGTAATAAATAAAATTAAAACATTTCCCTGAAATAAGAATTGTAGAAGTAGAGCTGTATGTTAATTTGATGATTGTTCCCAGATATATAGTGGGGTTTAAAAAATTTTGTCGTAATTACAAGCAAAAATAACAGTTCCACCCAAGCCCTAACAAAAAATGTTTTTGGAAGCACTGCGATACCCCAGATTAAAATATAATTATATATTTATACTTATTTAACCATAATTAAATTGAGTTATGTTTAATTCAAAATGTATATCAAGTCATTCAGATTGCCGCATGTACATTTCTTTTGTTTCCCTTAATTTGAAACCTTGTTGTTGTAACAAATGTGGGTCTCATACGTATGTCATCTGAACACTGGTGCTTTGCTAGCATACATTTGGCATTGGCTACTGCATCAATAACTTTAAAGGGAGTGCGGTTGACCATGTACAAAATGTGTGCATACTAATGTTTCCTGGTTTCAGTAGAGGTGGCAATGTGAACACTTAAACAAGACACAACTCTAATTTTGGAATAAAGAATGCATGTGCAAATTTGCATGCAGCAACACGTTTTGGGGCCCATGAAAATATTTATTATTTTTGAAATTATCTATTCTATGGTATTCTTTCAAATATAGTTTCTAAACTATTGATCTATCTGTGATCCTCTGAGGGGAGTAAGGAAACACAGCCGGTTGAAGGTACCTGAGGAAATATCATCTTGGGTAACTTCTATAGAACAGAAATAGTAATATTAACAAGGTCTGTCACGTGGGACTTAACTTCACCCATTTAATAACAAGGATACATATAAATATAGCGTGCTAAATATCGCTAAACAGATATAAGAACATTGATGTCAACATACCAGCCCATTGCACCCATAGTCTCAGATCGAATCTTTCCACGTTTTGCTTCACTAAGAAGTTCTTTTACTGCTTCCCTGTGTAAAAAATAAATAAATAATAAAACAGGTGCCTTTTCAGAAAAAAAAGCAATATGGTTTTTGCATTGTAATAAAACTATACCAATAAGAAGCTGACCATTTGAACCACGTCAAACATTTCTTCGCGTTAAAGCTGCAATTTCATTATTGTAAAATATTTAATGTCTGCCATTCAATAAAATTAACTGGCTGTCATAGTGAACGTGTTACCGTACTCTACCATTTACTACTGCCCCTTAGTCAACTATTATAAGGAGTAGGAACCACCATGTGATGGAGAGCGATGGTTATGAGATTAGACTTGAGTGCGTGGCAGCATATTTAGCACTTAAATTGTTGTACCATGACATAATTTTATATTCGGATATTCTGATCACAGAACTTAAACAGGGACTAAACATGCAGTAGCGGTAAATATTTATCTGCAATGCATCTTTATATCCATATTCTCATCACAGGACTAATGCTAAAAAATAAGCTAATTATAGAACGTCCCTGATGCCTACAACATTTTGCACTATAATTGCTCTTTATGCACAATAATATATATATTATATATATATATACACACACACACACACACATTACCCAAACTACTACGGGGGCAGTAACACTTCCAGGAATCATTCAGAATACTTTTACGCTTCTCTTACCTCAACACATCATTTAACACAATTAAAAAGAAACACAAAGCACACGATACTTGTTCAACAGATACAAGGGTAGCCCACAAAGGGCATACAATCATCTATATGTGCCTTTTGCAAACAGAAAGCTACCAGACACACGTCACTAAAAATTAAAGACGGAAACTGATTAAGTTAAGTACATCGCTTTGGATTTTAAGATAATTAAAACATACACGGAAAAAGAAAAAAAAATAGAACATTTCCAGCATGCAAAATAATAAATTACACCAAAATTCACCCACCACACATAATTTGGCCCTGCGAAAAACAACATTTACCGCACCATGGTATAGCCTTTTTTGGTATTTACATGTATACAGGGCTGGGGAAAAAATGCTTTTAACATCCTCACATCACTATTCATTAGGAAGGGCCAACGCTGCCAGGTTACTCCAGTAAGAAAAATTAAGCTGGCCCTGTAAGATGTATTAACGCATGAGGGGACTTTGAATAAGTCGCATTCATTTAACTATACATTATAAAGGGCCAGCATAGCTCTTCCGCCAGCAGAAATACAGTAGGGTTGGTCCTTTGCAGCGTAAAGAGGCTGAAACACAACTCTAATGTAAACTCGCCATTTAGTGAATAAACCCCACCGACTTAGCAACCAATAGTTATGAGTGAAGCGATCTAGTGAACCATTTTAAATTGGACCTAACAAGGCCCTGTATTTTACCTAAAGCCGGCTAGTAACACTGGCTAGTAGCCGACCTGGTTCTTTAACCCAAGATTGTAAAATTCATCTTTAAGCACGAATAGGATTCTAATATCAATTATCAATGCAGGCAAGCAGAAACCCCTGAAATATTTACAAGTTCTAGAAGCAGGTACACAATATAATGCTGTGCGAACTAGCTTCATTTTTGCTGACTAAGGAACCGTCACCAGCCCCGAAGCTGCCTGTCACACGCACGGGAATAAATACAGAAACAATAAAGGAATCACATTATAAACCAAAACTCCGTACCGCTCCAACTCGGACTCAGACTCCTGCATGGTACCGGTGGCCTCAGAAGAAGGCCCGGAAGTACTATCGGACACGCCAGCCATCGGTTAGCAACGTGACGCCAACCAAAGATAGACCACTTCCGGTAACGTACGACAGTTCTACGTTATTTCACGCTTCGCCAATAGCGTGCTCCGAGAGCAGAAATAAGGGCGTTAAAAGAACATCTTATCGGGCCTTTGGTAGCCGGCCTGTGATTGGTTGAGCCTCATTGGTCTTGTCATGCATGGTCCTGATCGCCTCACGCTAATGATAATCGTTAAGAACAGCGTCAAAAACAGTAGAATGTTATACATTTCGATAGATTACCTCATATGGGATTTGGAATAGGTCGCTTGCTATTAATTAGTATAATTGCTATTAATTACATTTCTAGGTAACTAATTATGCACAATTGAATAAACTGCAAATTCTATTAAACCTGAAATATTGGGCACCAGTAATATCAAGGTTTACACTTGCAAGAAATAATTAGCATTTTTACCTGGACTGGTACCAGACTCCCAGCAGCCCAATCCGGCTAGCTTTGCCATGTTGTCCATTTTGCCTGGATGTATCAAATTTTTATACGTTGCCAAACACTACATAAAGCGCTTCCTTGCACGTGTAAATGTGATTGAAGCAATCCGTTTTCTTCTGAAAGGTGGTTGGTGACAGCTCGTGAGAATTCTAGATGTCCATGAAAAATGGCGGATAAGGCACGTGTCAGTGTCTGGGAGCGTTGTCTGTTAATAGGCTTTCTCCTATAGGATGTCCAATATAACAACGGTATAAAGCAAACAGGTAATGCGTTAGTAACAGGATTACTGCGTGCCTAATGGGAAGCAAAGGTGTTTAGTCTGTAAACCAGCGAGACATGAGCAGACATGCGCAATGCATGGTTAAACCAGTGAGATCACGCTAGAAATCACAGTGATATCAAACTCATAGTTCAATGATTAAACAACTAGAATAAACACTAGTGCTTGCTCCGTTTGACCTTCCATATTACTGTTCCAATAAATTCGGATTTGTGGCTACCATGCAATGTATCGCATGCACGCCTATATAATATTGCTTTATTTATATAGCGCCCGCAGAGTCTGTAACTGTTACAGTCAGAGGAATGAAAATCACTCTAAATAACACACAGGTACAAAAGGAGAAGAGGGCCCTGCTCTTGGCTAGACTCAAATTGTAGGATAGCCCATTATAAACTGGTCAGCAATATGTGAAATGTATATGAATCCTCTTTAATAAAGGCGATGTAGTTAGTCATAAATAATATGTAGCATTTTTTTATCATCTCTGAATGTGATATTCATACCCCAAACATTTGAAGAGGTTGAAGAGACTTGTTTTAGAGGTGTGTAAGCAAAGCATTTGGAAGACTAGTAATGTATTTTACATTTCCTGTTTATATACACATGGTGATACATTTTATGACAAAATGATGCAGATCACATATTTTTTTTTAAGTGTTACAAAGGTTTAAGCATTTCTCACTCCAATCAGGTTAATAGATAATAGATTAGTGGAGGACAAATGTTTGGGTTTTTTTAGCACATTTGTTTGCAGACAACACATTTTGTTTCCTAGACTTTTGATTTAGATGAAATTCAGAGGGTTGTTCCATGTCAAAGCCAAATTCAGTTTAACATTTTGAATGGGGAGGTCCCAGACACCTTCTGGACTCACATTTCAACAAGATTTACTTATTTATTTATTTATTTTAGTCCAGAAAATATGCATAGTATATTTTAGCAGGAATCGGCTACAGCTTAACCTGTCAGGCCTAAAACTTCTAATATGGAATACTAGAATACAAGGGAAAAAGAATCCCCAGTAGAAGAAAGGTAATTGCCAGTGGAATAGGAATTCTCACGCAAACAGGAGGTTTTACAGGATTAACAGGGACAGATCTAGCCAATCTGATTACGATAATTCCCAACAGTCTTAGCCACCCATCCAACTCTAATTCTAGTACGCAGTATAGGAATGGGAAAACAGTTTTTGTCACCATGTCCCTAGAACGAGTGACTAAATAAAGAATTTAATGAAACAAGTGACTAAGTGGAGTCAAACTTTTGCTACAGCTAATTCTTTTCTAGGGGTAGGAACATTTGCAGTGCCAGCTCCGCCACAATAGATCGTAGTGCAGTAAAAACAGTACAAGGCCCGTTTTATGTCATTTCTAACCCTGTTTTATTTCCAGATCCTCACCATCTAACAGGTGATTGTGTTAATAATGGTAAAACCTTTGTGGTTCCTTCACCCCGGAGTAGGAGGAACGTGCCTGCAACTCTTTCTTCTGTATTGCAGTTAGATAAAAACAGTCATGTGAAAAAGAAAGTACAGCCTCTTTGAATTCTATGGTTTTACATATCAGTACATCATAATAATCAATTGTTTCTTAGAAGGTCTAAAAATCAGGTAAATACAACCTCAGATGAACATCACATGACATATTTCACAGTGTCATGATTTATTCAAAAACAAAAAAAAGCCAAAATGGAGAAGCCATAATGTGAAAAACTAAGTACACCCTTACTGCTTCCATAAGCAGACATGTGATGCTGATCAAATGCCCTTGATTAATTGATCATTACCAAGTGTGACCACCTCTATAAAAGCAGAAGTGTTAATAGTTTGCTGGTCTGGAGCATACAGGTGTGTTAGCAAAATGCCAAGGAGGAAAGATATGGGCAATGATCTTAGAGAAGTAATTGTTTCTGGCCATCAATCTGTGAAGGCTTATAAGGCCATTTCCAGACTTCCACAGTGAGAAAGACTATTCAAAAGTGGAAAACATTCAGGATAGTTCCAAAGAGTGGATGTCCCCGCAAATTCACCCCAAGGTCAGGCAGTGTAATGAGAAATTGCAAAAATCTCAGACGTTACAGCCCTCCGCATGTTAAAGTTCATGACAGTATAATTAGGAAATGATTGAACAAGTATGGGTTGTTTGTAAGGGTTGCCAGAAGAGAGCCCCTTCTTTCTAAAAGGAACATGACAGCATGGCTTAGGTTTGTAAAGTTGCATCTGCACTAACCACAAGACTTCTGAAACAATGTCCTTTGGATAGATGTTTGGCCATGATGCACGGTGCCACGTTTGGTGAAAACTAAACACAGCATTTCAGTACAAACACCTCATACCATGTGACCAGTTAGCCATGGTTTGGGTTTGTTTTGCAGCCACAGGACCTGGGAAACTTGCGGTCATTGAGTCGAACTTTGAACTCTGTATACCAAAGTATTCTAGAGGCAAATGTGAGTGCATCTGTCTGACAGTTAAAGCTTGGCCAAAATGGAATCACAATCAATAATTAAAACAATACAACAGCAAAACGTTTCGTCCCAGTGTTTTTACGCATGGTTCAGTTGATTTTCTGTCGTATTGTTTTAATAGGTGATTGTGCCCTATTTTTGTGCCATATGCAGCATTTTTTTGGCACTTGATATTTTATTATTTCATTTTATATTTTAAATCTGCCCTTTTTTTCATTGGCCGCTGTACAATTTCTTTTTTGCGAAATTGTGTCATGCAACAGGACAATGATCCCAAGCACACCAGCAAATCTACAACAGAATGGCTGAAAAAGAAAAGAATCAAGGTGTTGCAATGGTCCAGTCAAAATCCAGACCTCAACTTGATTAAAATGCCTTGGACCTTGAGAGAGTTGTGCAAAAACTAATTATTGCAAACCTCAATGAGCTGAAGCAACGTTGTAAAGAAGAGTAGGACAAAATTCCTCCATAATGATGTGAGAGACTGAGTTATGCAGAAAATGATTACTTCAATTTATTGCTGCTAAAGGTGATTCTAAAGCGAATCATAACGTGTACTTAGTTTTTCACACATGGCTTCTCTATTTTGGCTTTATTTTGGTTGAATGAATTATAACATGGTGTAATAAGTCATGTGTTTTGAGGTTGTATTTACCTATTTTTTAGGTAAATGGGGGTAACACTGTGTACATCAGTACAGGTTGGAACTATTTCTTTGACATATGGAAGACAAATAATGTTGATACATTCTAAGTTCTTATGTGAACAAGAAGAATATGAATGAAGATATATTTCTTTAGAATAATAAAGTTTGGAGATGATCCAAAATGTTTTTCTGGATGTGATCCTTAACCAGAGTTTATGCTCTTGCTAATTATGCTGTATTAACAAGAGCAGATCACTAATGTTTAAAAGATCAGATATCATTCTCCACAAGGCAATTGTAATTGTTACAAAGGTAATTTCCTGAAAGGGTTGAATTCACAGAAGAAGAAAGTTGAAGCCGTGCTGAACAACAAAACTTCCACCAATGTCAATTAATTAAGATCATTCCTATAAATGACCAACTACTCCCAGAAGTTTATTGATAATCATGCAGAAATAACAAAACCCCTTGTACAGCTGCTTAAAAAAACAAGTAACATGGAGCTTGGGGGAAGCCCAGGACCAAGCCGTAGATGAGCTGAAGACAAAACTTCTTAGCATATGCAGAGGGGGGTAGGTATATATCATGAACAAAGTCATTGCATATGCTAGCAAAACATTGTCACCTGTTAAAGTCAACAGCTAGGAAAATGCTTTATTGTCTACATTATGGGCACTGCAGAATTTTTATAGCTATATAGAAGGCAAGAAGACTACTGTAGAAACCGCTCAGATTGTGGAAGGTATTTCACTAGTGAAGTGATAAAAAATGTGGAAAATCCTAGGTGTTAAGCACAAGTTACATATCGCCTACCATGCAGCCTCTAGCGGAGGGCTACCAGTCAATATTTAGCATCCTCAAAAAGTATGTGAAATAGTCTGATAAAGACTGGGACATTAAGTTGCCCATAGTTCTAATGGCTATTTGTTACCTACACACTGGCCCGACGCCTGGGTAGACCTTCCACTGCTGCTGTAGGGTCTGCTCCTCCGCCTCTCCGACATGGACGTCCACCTTCCTGTGTCCTACGCTGTACGAAGGATCCCTCTGCACATGCATCCTCCAATGGGCGCTGCTTCTCTCTGGGTCTGGCTTCCCCACACACCACAAACAAGATAACTTAACGACGTCACTCTATTTTAATCTGAATTTGGCGCCTTTTCTCCTTCATTGCCCTATATAAGCTTAAGAAACTGATGAAGTTTATTGAAAAAAATAACAAAACCAATGTCTTCTCTCTATTATATTTATATTAATTGGACTTCATCAGCTGGAGTATGGAGATGCATTAATTGCTCACATGTCTTTCTTCACACAGTGTAATACCCTGCACCAGTGTCTTTTCTAGTACAGTAAGTGTGAGCTACACCTAGCACTGCTACTAAAGATCGCCTTTTGAATTGATTGCAGGTAAGATGATGGTTTCACCACAACACTTGTCATACCATACGTCTGGTCATAAATTGATTCATGGTGAAACAAACCATCAATATTTTGGAAATTTGCATAAGCATCTCAAACATGCATTTTCTTTTGCCCAAAAGCATCTAGAAAAAGCAACAACCAGTGCTAAAACCTATTATAATTTGAAAACTACTAGGAAGTGCAATATCTCCCACCAGGGCAAGGAAGCAGAAAAGACACTAAATTCAGATTTGGTGCCAAAATTTGAAAGGAGTGACCTTGTTCCATTCAGGCTCTGGAAACCTTCCCTAGGACGTACACATGGGTCCAGGCATGTTTGCCAGACTTGGCTCAGTGATCTTCAGGGCGTTTCCTTGCCTTGGGAGCACAGGGGAACTTCCATATCTCACAACAGTCTCATGATCCAGGGGTTTTAATGCCCAGATGCTGTACCTGATGCAGGCTTCATAGGAATCCTGGACTGGATCCTGCAGACATCTACGTCTCTTGCAATAGATGGCATGGATTTTGCACTTGAAAGGGGAGTGGAGCATTGGCCCTCCCTGCTCTCCATTGCTCCACACCTGGGACCTATATACATGAATTGTATTACATCAGTCTCAAAATGCAGTATTCTTCTTTAACTTTTAAATAGAATGATTCCAAATTAAGTTGTTGTTGAGGTTCAAAGATGCCTAAGAAGGATGAGAATCATCTGGATCATCCTGCTCCTGTGTCATGAACTACGAACGGAACCGATCACAGAGCCTAGGCCATCCTCTGGCATCCTGATCCAAGAGACTGGGAATTATTCATAAAAGGAGAATCTTACCAGTGTGTATTTGTCAGCTTGGACCCAAAGGTATCCATAGAAAAAGGGTATAATGTTGCATCCATGCAGCTCCCTGAACTCAGGGCATGATGCAAGATGCATCTTGAAAGAGCACAAGGGACGTGCTCAATACATTATTGAGCAAGCCAGGAAACCATGTGTTTCAAGTTCCATTATGATAAGCAATTGAGCTACAACATCCCTTGTCGCATTAATTGTTGTATTGGTATGTACAGACATAACTGCGGCCGTTGCAACCGGCATTTCTGCCTCTGTTTCTGTCCAGATTTTGTTGACTGAAATTCAAGGACTCAAAAGAAAAGTCAGAGCAATAAATCGTGAAATGGAAAGACAAAAAGAGCACTTAGGAGACTTGAGGTAAGGGTGAACGATACCATCGTGACCATATTACTTTGCACCAAAGTCACAATAAATGTGAACTTTTGTTTATACACAACTAAGGTGCAATCCGGAATGACGATTAGACTGGAGGACACATTAATATTTTGTGTTAAACAACATTTTCTATAAAATGATTACTTATGTTGATGGAGAAAAAGTAGGACTTAAGCAACCGAATCTTGCCTATGAAATGAGATATGTTCTTCTTCTTTACATTGACCCTGAACACATGGAGATATACTTTCTATTATCAATTTCCTATGACCGACAACAGAACATTTTCCTTTTGAAAACTACATAATGTCAGAACATGGAAGGACAATATTCACGTGAAAACCCAAACCCCAGATGCATTGGCTTTTCAACCATGGGTACCAGATTGGTATTCCATACCTATTTTGACAGATTGTGTCAAGTTTAAGGACAATAACTTCCAGTGTGAAGGAAATCCTTCATATATGACTCTACAAACGCTTTGATTATTTATTTTATTGATTATTTATTTATTGATTAATTATTTTAGTGACAGATAAGTGGCTGAGTGTATTTCGGAAAGATCGAATGACTAATAAGGCCTTACTGTCTCCAATGTCACTAATCAAGGTACCAGGACTCAGGTATCACTATAGATAATGTTACCTTGTATCCTGTAAGTACTGATGTTTGGGAAGGGGAAGTTCAAGTTAAAAAGTTTCAAAAGTGTAATATTCCAATGCTAACCTCAAATATTTAGTTGGCCATAATCCTAACCACACTATACAGGTGTTTATAGCAAGATGCTAACATCATCAACCATGTTGATTGGTCTTCACATAGTAGAATTGCTGTTGATTTGTTCATTAATACCGTAATTGTGTTTTCATTAATCTTTCATAATGTAAAATTTTCATTACTGACATGTCTTACAGGCGTAAGATTGTTAGGTTTTACGTGTCGTATTATTGTAGGTGTGTTATATCAATAAGCCAGTAATTAATCTGATCAATAATATACTGTATTCTATGTCATGATATAATTTTCATGTTTTGATGATTGTTCTGTTTTATATTTTGTACTGCACGGATCATATAGATATTTGTAGTGTAATATCTCACTGTGACTTATACATTTTGGTGTGATCTGCAAGAATCTAGGATCAGAGATAAAATATAGAGTGTCTCTTTATTGGACTATTTTTATGTCAGAGTAAAGACTATAAAACAGGTAGGCTGGTGCTGTGGATGTGCCTGCCCCAGTTGTCACTGGGAACCGGTCGTAGAAAAGGCTGAGACTTCACCTCGCACAGAGCGTGTGTAATGGAGCTGGCTCTGGTGGACACAAGAGTACAGCTTTTGCCTGTATAATTAACTGCACAAATATATATATATATAGCACTTTCAAAAGATGGTCAGCACTCCAGGTCTTTAAATTAACAATTTCACGTCCTGAGGAAAGTCAGCAATGACTGAAACGTCGACTTGACTTTGAATAAAGAGAAATTGTTAATTTAAAGACCTGGAGTGCTGACCATCTTTTGAAAGTGCTTTATACGGAAACTGCTGGTTACTAGCACCAGGCTTGGGAAATCTGGAATGGTGTGCAATGGACTTTGTGAGTAAAAAAAATATATATATATATGTATATACACAATATGAAGCTTTACTGGTAGTGTATTACTAAACCACAACCCATGAACAGTATTAGAAGAAATGGCCTCATTGGTGGCCACCAAGAGATTAATGGCAGAGCTGGCTCTTGAGGACACATGAGTACAGCTGGATTACCACTCGGATACACTGTGTGTGTACAGTCCCCTGCCTTGGCCTGTCTGCCAACCTAATTTGTGCACAATATTTATTTTGTGCTCTATAAAAAAGTTTTTTCAAATAAAGTAATTTTGAATGAAATTCAAAAAGTTGAAGAAGAAAATACAGCTGTGTGCTACAGTCTCAGTAGGATGATAAAATGAACTAGTAGTCTGTCCAGCTGCAAATCTGAGCAGCTTCTGCAATCCACTCCTAGCCTCCAGACCACAACTAAAAGTACATTCAAGGCAATTGAACAAAGGATCCCATTTTGTTTTATAGCGAATATTCGAATATGAATACACATCTCTACAGGATAAGATGGTCTATAAGGATAAATGTTTGCAAAAGTTAGTAACCATTTGAACAAATGTAGAAATTAATACCTCTATAGAGACCAATTAAAAATATATTGCAGAATGTACATGTCTTGAAGCTATGGCTCCTGTTATTGGATGTAGTCAGAGAGCCAGGTAAAACTAAGAGTTACTGGTTTTAAACTGTTAATATTTTCTTTTTTTCTGGCTGTTTACTGAAAGATTGGCTGTAAAATGTTATTTGTGGATGCATTAGTATTATTTTTTAGGTAAATGGTTTTGTGATCTATTTATGGTCAAGACACTTTAAAAATAGAATACTTCATAATGGAAATCAATGTCGGCCCAGTCCTATTGTACTACTTCATTCTATAGCCATTCTTAAGAAGTCAACTGACTGGAAATTAATGGACAGCTCTTCTCTTATGTGAATGAATGTCTGCTATAATAGCAGATTACTAGGCACACAGAATGGGTATATTTTTCCCTAGTCACACGTGTATAATAGGGGATTGTGCATCAGGCTTCTGGCTGCAAAATTTGCCTTGACGTTATCAAAGAAATAGGGACTATGCTGTTTTATGGCTTCTGAACACTAGGCCCTACTTAATATGTCAATTTCTGCAGGGGGGATTTTCAAAAACAAAAGGTAATAGGCCACCCGATTTTGGTTGGTCATTCAGTGTTCAGGCTTACACTCCCGGCTAGCTTACTGATGTCCCGTGCACGCTAAGTGCTGATGCATACTAATGAATACACTTGAATCTTAACTGGGTTGCAGAAAAGCTACACAATCTTTGTTTACTGGAACCCTTTCCAGTTTGTAGGTTGACAGCTTGATGTGACATACAGTACTGTGTATTACCTAATAAATGTATTATGTTTTGTGGAATCCCAGTTGTGTAAAAATTACTGGTTAGGTGTCAAGAACTCCTTAAGTTCATATAGTGGAGTTACTTATTATTATTATTTTACTTGCTTTACAAGGCCAGTAGGTGAATTGGTATTCTATTGTTGATATACGTTTATTAGGTAATTTAGCCCATATGCCTTTTTTAAAAAACTTTTTAAACTTGAAAGCCAAAATCCTAACAACAGAAAGAAAGCTCCTCTTGGTAAATCCAATGGATTTTGTTAGACTGAATTATATAAATATTTATTGAGAGTCAAAATTAAAAAAAATATGAATTCATTTGTCATGTAGGCTACCAATGAATATATCACTTGAATTACTTTGTATGGAATATTTAAGAAAATGCTAAGAATCGAGTATGTCAGCTTTGCATTGACCCTATATACCTGAACATTTGGCGCCCAAGAAACATGTGTAAGCATTAGAAAGATATGCAAAACATTCTTATAAAATATCATTATTTTGTAATTATTTAACCAGATATTCAAAAGAACTCAAAATGATAATACCTAGATAACACACCCCATAACCTCAAGACATTTGATTAAATTGCAGTTAATACGGTTCTTTGGCATGCACAACATAGTTTAGTAGTCTTTAAGTCATATTGGCAAGTTATTAACCATATGGACAAAGGAGAGAGAAAAGAGATATAAAATATGTAAATGTATTAATACATATGGAAATAACTTCATCAGAAGTAATTGATGCTTGTCGGTGGGGTAAGTGTCTGTACCTCTTTGTCTGCTGCTCCCTATATCAGACTGTGCAGCATAAAGGGACACTCCAGCCCTTTAGTGTATATAATAAGTTGTAGTGTCCCCTTTCAAATGCATGGGGAGATTCTGCAGAAGCCCCCATATACATTTGTCCCAACCCCAGCAATAAGCCATGCAGGAGATGTGTTTATCCTTGGGGTGGGGGGTTTTCTGAGGTGTGCATGAATGGAAAATGTCCCCATTTTAATAGGAACACTCTCCTGATATTGATTTGGGAATTCTGTTTGTTTTGTCATTAGTTATCATTGTTCAGGGGCTGCCTGGAACATTGGAAGTCCCTTTAATAAAGTTAATCAGGGGCATTGCTATGTTGCACAGCTCACCATCGCTTCAATCTCTTATAGCTCTCCCTCTTCCCCTGTCACAGCTCTTCATCTCTCCCTCTCCTCCTTTTCACAGCTAACAATCTCTTCCTCTCTACCAGTTCACCCTAGACCCTCCTAGTACAACTCTCCCCTTTACATCTCTCCCTCTCCCAGCTCACCCATCTCACAATGCTCCATCTCTCCCTCTTACCTCACGTGAAGCCTATCGTTGTGCAGCTTGCATTAACTACTGTGAGGTCAGGTAATGCACATCGTATGACCCGTCACTATATTTCTGTGCCATAGGGGTTTGAATATTGTAAACATGTTACTCTACTGGGTGCACATTTACTTGGATGAAGATGGTTCAACTATGGCAATGCAATTATATGCAGATGACATTGTGAGCCGCTGTTCTTTTTATTTCTGGAATATGTCCTTATTATGTGCAAATGTACCTCTTTGGGAAGTGCAGTCCTTATTTGATACCCAAACCCCCCTTTCCCGCTTTACCCTTATATCCCTCTTTCCTAGGACCTCAGGAATTGCCTTCCAGCAGAAGTAAATAAAATGAAATAATGAAGCATTAAGGGATAGAGATTAGGCTTTCCTCAGCATAAAGTGCCCCTATTCCAAGTGTCATTAACCACCGCTGCTTCAAGTATATTTTCTTTGGGAAATACATATTTCACGACTATTGCTTTCATTATACGAATTTTGTGATTTCACTGTCAATGAGTGGGAGGATTGCTACATTTGAGAATATTATGTATTATCATTAAATGACAGTTGCCTGTATAGGGTGGGGGTTCATTCTACTGCTTGAATTTTCACTGATCTCAAGACATTGCCTGTTTTTTTTTTAGAGCTGTAGAAAAACAAACAATATGATTATGATCACATCAAAAAAAGGTTTAATATGTTAAAAATATATAAAGAATGAAACACCTTAAGGAGAAGCTGCAGCTACAGAGCTGCCTACATCTTCCATGGTCTAACAATATTTCCCACTGATTGGCTGCTTGCAGTGTGTGTATACAACGTTTGCCGGTATATTGTGTTGGTCAAACACATCTCCTGCATAGAAAATATCAGGTGTGGGGGAAGCAAAAATTGGCAAAGAAGACTTTGGGTATCTTAGGGTATGCCTTTTTAAAAAATATTTTACTATAATTTGGATTTTTTTCGTTTTGTGTTTTTTTTTGTTGTTCCTGCTAATTTGTAAACAATTTGTAAACAAGAAATAAACACATAGAAGACTATGGACAGGACAACTGTAGTGGGAGGGAAAAAATGTTTCTTTAAACTCTAATAACCTCTGAGTTACTGTAAAACTCATCCGCTCAGCTATTCACATGTAACAAAATAACTGAACAAATTACCATAAAGCAACAGCCTGGAATATTTCTGTCCGTATAACGTGTTTAACAGAGAAATATGCCTGCACATATTTAGATTATTACATTAATGAAACAAGTTCTTTAGGTGCCAAATGGGCGCAGGTGCAATTTAAGGAGGTGTGAAGTGGGTGCAGTGGCAAGTCCCATCATTTTGCAATATGAGTGCAATAGAAAATTCTGAGGGTGCAGAGAGGATGCAATGGCAAGTGCAAGTGTCAGGGGTGAGCCTACAGTTAGTGCCGCCTGGTAGGAGCAAGAGAAAGAATTGTGTGTATGTATATGGTGTTAGAGTAGACAGTGTATGGTGTTAGAGTGAGTGGATTTTAAAGTGACTTTTCATGTTAGTATATATGCATGTTTTATTATAGAGGGCCCAGAAAAAATACTGCACCTAGGCGCCACTAACCCTAGACTCGCCCCTGCTCTCTTAAGCTGTGCTGAAGGAGGAGTGATGGGTGCGACTATTGAATGGACATGGGGGGGCTGATGAGGGCCCCAAGATTTAAAAAGAGTTATTTCTCCTCCAAAGTTTAACATAATGTACTAAATACAACTATGGTGCATTCACAGCATTTACATTTGTTTTAACAATTTTCCAGAACTAAGCTATGATTCAGTCTTAACCTTGATTTGTGTCTGTAATGTAATACAACATAACTGTAGGGATAGAAAATAGAGTGACCTGGACAGCACGTATCAATGCTACTATACTATGTTCTTGCAGAATTTGTTGTGTTGCATTTCTATGCATATGTATGTATGCATACATACAGAATGTAGCAGCTTATCCACGTCTAAAGAAGGAGCTGCACAAGCAAATGTTTATATTTAATGTTTATAACAGACAATAAATTCTTGAAGCTGGATATTTTTACAAATTGAGTATTTTTTCAAGATGTTTTTTACTCTCTCTTTTGCCAGGACATTACTTCTCACTTGTCATGAAGCACAACCTGACAGAATGCGTGCCTCCACACCTTAAAGATCCTTATCTCCTGTTAATAGAAAAATCCTAAAGCGCCAACAAATTAAAATAAATACTGTAAATTTCTACAATCCCAATTTACCTACTAACATCAAAAAAGGCTGAATATAGCAATAAGAGAGCAGCACTATTTTACTTCCTACTTCCTACCGAAAATGTACAGCAAATATTAACATTCCTGGGAACTCCCCAGGTCAACACCCGAATCCTCCAGGTCATGGGAGCAGGGTTTTGACACGCCTCTCTCCCCGCCCATTTCCCATGGGCAACGCCCACTAACGCACATTAAATACACACATGCAATTGTTAACCTCCAACATTGAAAATTGAATCTACACAAGACACACATTGATGGTTTTTTTTTTTACTAACAAAGGGTGGATGGCTTTTCCCTGTATTCCTTGTAAATGTAGCAGTGCTCCATATGTCGGCTGTCATGTACAGACATGGCTGTTAGAATCCCCATTTTCCTGTGATTAGGATATTCAAACAGCAACCAGATGATCTTTCAGCTTGGTCAGGATGGTCCGTTGGCAACACTAGGACCCTCTTGCTTAGGTATTATCATGTAGCTCTTACATGGTTGGAAAAGGGGGCATTATTAAAAACTCATCTTTACCCAACAGGCAAACCAGAAGACTTGCTTTACTCACATAAATCTTGCAGAGCTACCACCACTGCAAGGGATTCTAGGTAGGTATGTGCAAATAAGGTTAACAGTGATCACCTGTTTATGTATGTATGTGTATCTGTGACTGGATGTGTAAATGGGGATATGGCACAGGCAGGTTGGTTGGGGGGAAAGATGACACATCAAGGTTTGGGGGTAAAGATGGCACAGACAGGTTGTTTGAGGCAAAGATAGAACAGGCAGACTGGGCACAAATATTGCAAGGGCTGGTTGTTTGGGGGGAAAAAATAGAACAGGCAGACTGGGGAAAAGATGGCAAGGGCAGGCTGTTTGGGGGCAAATATGGCAAAGGCAGACTGGGGGCAAAGCTGACACAGGTAGGCTGATTGAGAGCAAATATGTCACAGGCAGACTGGATAGGTGCAAAGGTGGTACAGGTAGGCTGTTTGGAGCAAAGATGGCACAGGTAGGCATGATGTTTGGGGAAAAGATGGCAAGTACTATGCGTCCAATCTGGGTGCTGGGCAGGTCCTGTGGATGCAATCTGTGTGCCGAGGCTGTCCTTTGGGGTGTTGTTCACATGAGGGAGGAAAAAAGAGGTGTGGTACAGTGAAGGAGAGGACAAAAGTACTCTGGGGATGGTGATGGGGCTGCGCCACACAGGGCACCTGAACACCTAAAGCCAGCCCTGATCATGACATTCACTATACTTTACATACAGTGGATATAAAAAGTCTACACACCGCTGTTAAAATGCCAGGTTCTTGTGATGTTAAAGAATGAGACAAAGATAAATCATGTCAGAACGTTTTCCACCTTTAATGTGACCTATAATGTGAACAATTCAATTGCAAATCAAACTGAAATCTTTGGGGGGGGGGACTAAACCTCACAATAACCTGGTTGCATAAGTGCACACCCTTAAACTAATACTTTGTTGAAGCACCTTTTGATTGTGTTACAGCAATCAGTCTTGTTGGGTAGGAGTCTATTAGCATGGCACATCTTGACGCGGCAGTATTTGCCCACTCTCCTTTGCAAAAGCACTCCAAATCTGTCAGATTGCGAGGACATCTCCTGTGCACAGCCCTCTTCAGATCACCCCACAGATGTTCAATTGGATTCAGGTCTGGGCTCTGGCTGGGCCATTCCGTTAATCTTCTTCTGGTGAAGCCATGCTTTTGTGGATTTAGATGTGTGCTTTGGGTCGTTGTCGTGCTAAAAGGTGAACTTCCTCTTCAGTTTCCTAACGAACACCTGAAGGTTTTGTGCCAAAATTGCCTGGTATTTGGAACTGTTCATAATTCCCTCCACCCTGACTAAGGCCCAGTTCTAGCTGAAGAAAAACAGCCCCAAAGCATGAAGTGCACTTCTTTTGTACAGTATACCTACTCAACAACTTCCAGGGGGAACATCACTATATAGGTAGCATACGTTATTTACTTAAACAGCTCACAAAGCCAAAGTAAAAGAACGTCGCTAAAGCCTTGACCAAGCCATACTCCCAAAACACATGGCCCTTTTTGTCCATATAAAATGTTGGGAGATCTTGTTATTCTATACCAGTTGGCACGAGACTGGAATGTGTTTTTTAAACAAAATCGATCGAGTGGTTGGCTCCTCAGTCACAGACAGGATGGTCACTGGAGGGGGATTAAGCTGCTTGGACATCAACAGACCCCTGCGTGGCTACGACTCAATATATAGTGTCAGAGCCTAGTGGGATATCACAGGATAAATATGCCCACACAGGAGCCGTGGATTATGTCAGTCCTCTTCTGGTGCGGTCTATGTAGTGCATTATGTTACTATATTATTGCTGATGATGCAATAATATAAACTGTGTAAATGACCAGATATCTACACACACTGCTTATACAAAGTACTTTTATAAGCAGAAGTGTCTCAAGTAACTCGGGACATTTGATTGGATTCTAATTGGATCCTGATTGGATTTGCTCATCCCTTCTTCCTAGGTAATACGCCTTTATAGTATTTACTATTTTGCAGCACCAAATACATATGTAAATACCCTTGCATCATTATTTACTGATTTATATAGCACCATCCTATTCCGCAGTGCGGTACAACACCATTAGTGTGGTCTTTGTGGTGTATTATCTCTTGTCTATGTGACAAATAAGCGATAATGATTACGCTTTTAAGAGCAATATTTGGAAAAATGCGTAAACTGTGTATCCTTTGCACTGAAAATATTTAATTTTGTATTTTCCCATAAAAAAGGCTGGTGACTGTGACACGTGACATCACACAACTCCACAAACACGCTCTGGCCAGGCTATGGCAACTGCATGAAGAATTCCAGGTCACACGTCTGCGCCTATTGGCTGAGGGCAAGTGCCAATCTAGTGCAGGGCTTTCTGTGTGTACTGGGAAGGGGCAGGTACGGAGGTTTCCATGGTAACCGTAGTCTGGGCTGAGCTGCAGCGGAGCATTGGCAGTAGAGTGTCAGCAGCAGCATCAGCAGTGGAGGAGTGGGGAGGTGGGAGTGAAGCCTGGCCGTCACCTCTACCATTCAACGAATACCGGGAGGCGAGGACACTGCCGGTGCAGACACAGATGCTGAGTGTTTGCTGTGGGAGGACATCACAGCTAAGGGTGAGATAACTTTCATTTTATTATGGGGGGGATAGAGAGGTGGGAGGGAGGCTGGAGGTACATACCTCATGCAGGGGTGTGTGTGGTGTTTGGCTCCAGTACTCTCTAACTACCAGCAGTTCTGTTCGTCCGCGTTGTGCCATGACACTGACACTGACACTGACATTAAAGAGGTGCATGGACGCCAATCAGTTTAATTGGTGAGAATGAACTTTCATTGGGGTGAAAGTGGAAAGGCAGGCAATGTGTTAATTTTCCACTTGGTACAGAGGGAAAGTTCGCTGTTCCATAGGAATCAAGAAGACTCCTTTCTATTTATTCTTATTCACAAGACAGGCGATCTCTGGCACTCCAGGTGTTGTAATGTCTGTTTATAGTGGCTGGATGAGCATAATGGGAGCTGACTTACCAGAGGTCATCCTACAATGCACTCTCATTGAGATGGGTATTGAAAGATTGAGCTATGTGTGCATATGTGTATATATATATATATATATATATATATATATATATATATATATATATATATAAATGTTCCACAAGACTAAGCAAGCCTGGGCTCGGAGCAGTTCGCTGTGTATACAGTAGAAGAAGCCTTGGAAATCATTCATTTAGAAGCAGCGCTGTCTGAGCCTTGCTGCCAGTGCATTGGGAATCAGTCAGGCTTAATTGAATTCTTTTGTTGTGGTCTGTGAGCGGTGGCTCCTGTGTTCTCTCTGATGAGATACATACCTGCAGAACATCGCCACTACTGTATTATCATCAGCGCTTGGAGTGTTAGCGGTTAATACCGTTTACCGCCCCTGAGTTATCACCACACCGCAAATGAGCAGAAACAACCCTAATTGAACATTTTAATGCAGATCATAGTGCAAAGATGTGCTGATAACAGCCTGCCGGGCTATCGGGAAATAGATAGTATATATAACCTTTTTACTGGAGGACAGGTGAACAGCGGATGGGGGATGTGCAAAGAACTGGGAAACACGGGGTTAATATACTCTTCAGGAAAGAGATCTTAGCAAGTGTGAAGCCTATTTAAAGCATCCGCTTTCTCCTTGCTGATGTAAATTGAGATCTGGCTGCTGCTGTTATACAGGAGCCTTAATTCCTACAGTGGATTTGCCCCACCGCAGGTCAGTGGTAGACTTCTGCCGGAGGATGTCCTCACATCTATGGAGACGCTTAAACTGGCCAGCAATCTGTATGAAGCATACACTCACTTAACCCTTACAATGAGTTGCGCATGCACCTCTTCATTTGTAAATTATTTGGGAATAGATTAGATCAGGATTGTGCTTGCCAAACTTTCTTGAAGAAATACTGTTCTGTTATATTGTTATCATTTATTGGGTTACCGTTAAAGATGCTGTTCCACATAGACTGAAGAACCTTCACTATAGCCATATAAAAAATGCATTATTTTCTTTACTTTTACAGTTTCTCTTACCAAATCATACAATGGGGCATATTTCTTTTCCATTGCTCACTAGTTCATGCTTCAAGGTGTACAAGCATCCAATATCAGCCTTTGACCAAATGTCCCATGTGCATCGTGGACTTCACAAACCTTGACGTGGACAATGTTGTGGTTTGTGGGTCAGTGATACGCAAGTTGCTTACTGAACTCTAAGCTTTGCTTAAGTTGTCTTCTTGTACCAGAATAGTCATGCCAAAAAAGCACTGTTAATGTGTCTTTGAGTACTGGCAGACTCCTTGCTCAGATGGGAGTTCATATGAACCCATATGATGGGGGTACACTTCCTTTTGAATTGATGGCCTTTTTGGTTTAATCCCGAACTGTGCCTCTAGTTTGATAAAGCATCTTGAGCCGGGGCGTGATAAGCCTAGGGCAATATTTATGGGGGTGAGCCCCTCTGTCACCTAACCAGTAGCCAATCCCCTATTGGGTGCCCAGGCTCCCTGTAACGCCACAGGCCAGTCAACACTGTGGAAGACTGCTGCCCTCCATAGTTTCCATCCACCTGACACAACACGTCCTTAAAAAGTGAATATCTCTCACTCTCTCGCCTCACTCTCTCACTAAAATATATATATGTATATATGTTCATCCAAGACATGATTAAGTTTTGGCATTGGGGTGATGCCCAAGCGATAGGGTCGTTATCCAGAGATAATGACATATGTAAACTATTGCATTTTAAATTCTTCCATCTTTCACAGATCTCGTGCATCTCTTTAGATTAATTGGAGGCACACAAATCTAGAGAGATCAGTCTTTCTCTCCGCTGAAGCTATAAATCTGTATGTGTGTAAATGCTGATTATTATTCTACGTAACACTTAACGGTGAACTAGGTGGTTTTAGCCATGACCTCAATACTATTGTTCATTGTACTAAAATACACCCTAGAGAGCAACATCCCTTTCCTTCCCTAGCAACACAGACCGGATCCAGTAACACAAATATCAGAAGAGCTGCAGTCTGGGACACTGCCTGGTTAATTCAGACACCTTAGCGGCTGATATCAAAGAGGGGGTGGTTGTCGGCGTTCGCTCGAGTGAAAGAACAGCTGCCTGGTTCCTGGAACGGGAACATTTTTTTTGCACCATACCCTCCACAACACCCACAATTTAACGTGTTGAAAAGCACCAACTGGCTCGCACAACTAAAGCTTGAATATGTTATATAGTTTAGCTTTAAAGGCAGCATTGTTCATGTTTGTGTTTAACCATTACTGTGTCAGAGGGAATTGTAAAGTGTGTATGCCAAATATATATATAATGATCTGTCGTCGGGACGGAAAGCCCAGTAGGTATAACGACCTCTCCGCTTGGTGAATATTCCTGATTTGGGCTTATGACGAAAGACTGATTCCTTGCAACCATTATGGCTGGTGAAAGCTTGTAGAAACACTGGAAAATTATTTTTTTATTCATTTTATTTTTTTTAATTATCGTCATTTTCTAATTAAAGTTTCATAGATTTGCTTCACTACCCCGCTGGGGAGCAGTCACCTAAATTTTTAGTTTTACAATAATATCAAACAATCATCCAAAGCTTTCTTGTACACGTGCAGTAAAAAAGTACTATGTATCTATAGTCTCCAGATCAGTCACTTTTGACATCATCATTGTTGCCATAGCCTGTTTAAGAGGGGTCTGTGAGATTTGCATCCGATTAGGGTAGAGCTGGTGAAAGAACTTTATTAACCCCTTAGGGACAATGGGCGGTCCCTAAACCCATTGAAAACAATGCATTTTGAGCCCGTACATGTACGGGCTTTGTCATTAAGGGGTTAAAGAATTGCATCTCTATGTTTCATTCGGACCCCCATGATCATGATGTACTTTACAATGGATGCCGTAATTCCCTATCATACCGTACAGATTAAATGTTCATCTTTTGTTGGCCACTTGTTGGTAACTTCATGGTTCTCCGACATCTCTTTGGTAGACTGAAAAGATTGAATGGTCGTTTCTCTCGGATTCATCCATACATTGTTGAGCAAGTTAGTAGAACAAACCTTAAAAAGTAAATTATTATTTTAATTGCCTTTATATCTATAAACCATGAGCTAAATTGATATTAAATTCATGGCCCACGTACTTCTGCAATGTTTTGCCGTATAGATTATACGGACTTGAGATACACTTTGGCGCATTCGATGCTTAAGTAGGACGTCAGTGTGTAATCAATAATCCAAAAGTCAATTTTCTCACAATCTATGCATTTGCTTGCATGACGTATGGATTTTGTTTTTGTTTCCAGGAAACAACCCAAAAGCATTTGGCCGACAGATGCGCATCTCGTATGCTGTCAACGCGTTAAAATGCTTCTTAAACTATGTTTAGATGATTTGAAGTGATAAATGCTTGTTGTAGACAGTATAAACATTTACTCGCCAAATTATGAAAAGATGTTTGTTTTCAAACAAAATGCATCTCTAAAAAGTCCCAGGCAGTAATCTCTCTGAGTAACTTGGGCGAAACTCTTTTTATCGATTACGTTTCCAATGGCAGATTAGTAGCAGATGCATCTGGCTCTCCTGTAATTAAAGTCCCGACAACGTATTGGAGTTGTAAACAAGGTATACAGCCTGGAAACATGGTATAGATAGAGTGAAATCAAGAAATAGAGCGTAGGAGACGGAATTGAGTGTGTCCTGGTACAGAGCAATGAAGCATAACAGGTCTTCTACAAATCTCTGTCCTCGGGCAAGCTTTGAGTACCAACATCTCAAGTGAGAATAACAAAGAAACATCCCGGTGTCCAACCCAACGTTTCTTCAAGACAAAGTAGAACATGGAGATACATGTTCTTTTAGTCAAATAATATGCTATTATAATACAAGCACAACAACGATGGTGCTTATTCGTCCTTAGGTATGATTACGAGAGTTAACATGGGCAGTAGCATCAGTTAACAATACAGCAGTAGTTTGTATGGATTCATTTCTCAGAGGGAAAACCAGCACACCGTGGATTTCTGCTGTTTTTATGTTTAAATTGTGTTTTCACATTTTATAGAGGGGAGAAAAGCACTACGCATACAAGATAGTTTGACAAGTGGTTTTACGAACAAATTTACTTTCTGTAAATGTGTTTTGGAAATGAATGGCTGGTGCACACGTGGAAAAGACACGTGTAAGGACTAGAATTGGGGATCATGCGTGTTAACATGGAAATGACACCTGATGCGGGTGACTAGGTGTAAGAACCACTGATGCAATATTTTGACTATTCATATACAGTACTGTGCAAAAGTTTTAGGCAGGTGTAAAGCAGGAATGCTTTCAAAAATAGACATGTTAGTACGTTATTTTAATCATTTAGCAAAATGTGTGAACAGGAGAAAAATGTAAATCAAATTAATATATGGTGCGACCAACATGGCAGGTAGGTTGTTCCAAACATCTTAGAGAACTAATCATAGTTATTGTGTGCCTTTAGGTATCCTCAGTTGCCGCTCTCTCTTTATGTAATCCCAGACAGACTCGATGTTAAGATCAGGGCTCTGGGGGGGCAACAACATCCTTTTCAGGACTCCTTCTTCTTTAATCTGAAGATAGTTCCTAATGACTTTGGTTGTGTTTGGGGTTGTTGTTGTGTTGCAGAATACATTTGGGGCCTCCGTGATGGTATTGCATGATGGATAAATATCTGCCTGTACTTCTCAACATTGAGGAGACCATTCATTTTTTCCAAATCCCCAACTCTGTTTGCAGAAATGCAGCCTAAACTTGCCTCCATGCCTCGCTATTGCCTGCAAACACTCTTTCTTGTCCCCCTCTCCAGCCCTTCGGCAAACAAACTTTCTTCTTCTACAGCCAAATATTTCATATTTTGACTCATCAGTCCGGAGCACCAGGTGCCATTTTTTGCTCCTGTGTTTTTTGTAAATGGTTAAGTCGCTTGGCATTGTTTCCAGAACAGATGTAAGGCTTTGTGGCCCCACATCTTCCATGAAGACCACTTCTGATAAGAGTTCTCTGGGCTGTAGATGGGTGTACCAGGATCTCCCACTGTTTTCTGCCGATGCTGAGCTGATGGAACTCCAGGACCTCTTCCTGATTACGAAGGGAAGTAAACATGATATGTCTTTCATCTCGTAAGTTTCCTTGACCAACTGCAGCCTGAACATTGCCTATTTGTTTGTTCTTCTTCAAAAGAGCTTGGACAAAAACATCTGGATAACCCCTGTCTGTCTTAAGATTTCTGCCTAGGAGAAAGCTTTCTGAGGCGGTATAACTACCTTGTGTCTTTTTACACTGCTCAGTCTTGCTATGGTGTATGACTTTTGACATTAAACTGTCTTCAACAACCTCACCTTGTTAGTAAGTTTAGCTGTTCCTCAACGAGTTTTATTCATCATACACAGCTTTCTGTTGCGGGTAATGTGTTTCAATCTACTTATTAAATTTGTGATCATTCGCACCTGTTTGATATAACTGTTTAATGATACACCTAACTATATTTCTACAGATTGACTTTGTTCAAGTGTACTTAGAAGAATTGATGCTGTTTAATTTAATTTAGATTTTTCCTCTGTATACTCACTTTCCATCTTGCTAAATAATAAAACATAGACTTTTTTTTTAGCCATTTAATTACTTTAAAATAAGTAAAAATACTTTATATTGTATATACTGTATATTGTAAAACATGAAAGTATGCTGAAAAGCAAATATTTTACAGTTTTATTAAATGGCCTATTACATCATATTGTGCGTAATCAAATAGTACAAAGTCTTTATTAGTCCCTTTTAAATGTATTGACACATGGAGGGAGTTGCTAATGTTGCTTGTGAAAAATCTTTCAGATTCCAGGTTGGGTAAAAATATTGGTGTGTTTCCAGAAGTCTGGAGCATTTGTCTGAGTTTAAATGTATTGGTCGCCAAGAGGTGACTACCGAGGGTGCCAAGCCACTGGGGCAACCCTGGTAAAAGGTACACGCTACTAGTAATTTATGCTCTAAGTGTTGGCTTACTGTGTTACCTGTGTGGAAATTAACATGTCTGGGTAATGGGTACCGCAGGTTTAGTAAAGGGGGTCCTAACAATGTTGTACATGTCTTGGCTAGACAGTCTGCCAATGTAGACAGTGTGCACTGACCTATTGTAAAACCTTGCTTTTATCAAGGACACCCAGGAGCGCACACAGTATTATTTTAGCCCCCGTGCATGAGGCAGGTGGAATGGGGGTTATGAGATTCTTCCTTGGCCTGCTCAGCTTTAAAGATTCTGGTCCACTGACTGAAGCTTTAGTTTGGCTTTTACTTGTAGTTCAACATACTGCCACCAGGCTGTCTAGATTAACAACGTGCCCTGGGCTAGCTCATTACTGGCTGTCATTGCCCACCACCCCACCCACCAATGCTGAATGGAATGGGTTGTTGTTTTTTTTTGCTTTTTGTTTCTTTTGCAAAATAGCACCCTAACATATTTTAGATTGTGTTCTTAACCTGTTGTGAAAATGCCTTTGCCAATCAAGTACGTCTTAAAATGACATGCGGTTATCCGTACATTGCTACTACCTTAAGCTTGGTAATTACAGTATACTTCCCCAAAACAAATCACAGCTGTAGACTTATTTTAAGTGTTTCGTGGCATAATGCAAGTGAGTTAATTATATTTTGTCTAAACTAAGCTGTGCGTCCTTCCTCAGTGATGCGAATGTTCATCCCTGGCTTCTCGCAGGCTATGCCAGATAGTATGGATTATCAAATGAAAAAAAATGCAGAGAATAATCTGCCAAACTATTATTGATTCCCATCGGCTAATGAAACCCAGTAAAGAGCAGGGGCCGTGTGTCAATGCCCTGTCATTCCAGTGCTTTTGCAGCAATAATGTTTTGCTGAGGGCACACTTTTTGAGAGACGTTCTGTGCGTCACGTGATTTACAGTTAGTGCACTCCAGGACAACACTTCTGATCTGGAGATCAATTACTGAACCATCTCAACCTGTGACCTAGAACCAGGGATTCATAACAGATTATACAGAGATTTATTTTAATGTACCTCTCCGTGGCTGACCTTTTAGCCATATTAGATCGTACAAATGAGCTGCAGCGATTGAATGAACAATTGGGTTGTCGTTATTTCTTGATAGCAGAATATTTCATCAGACGGCAGAGCAAACTTTTTTTCTTTAGTGCAAATGCAATATCATACGATGGCATGTTAGGTTAAAGGGGCACTCCAGCCAATACATTGACTTTAATGTAAGTAACAGCTGCTGGTCCCTTTAAGTATCCGTGTGGTCCGTTTTGCAAATGCATGGAGGATTATGCAGAATCACCTCGTTCCCCACCCCCAACTAAATACCGGTCAGATGCGCCAAAAACGTTTTGTACATATTGTTTGTTTTTGTCCCATTTGTTTTCGGGCAAAGAATTACATCCCCTGCCCATTCCGTTCGGCCGAAACTTCAGGGGCATTTTTAATTTGGGAACTAAATTCATTGTCGGTGCCCTCATTCACTCTCACTCACTGTCTCACACTCTCATTCACTCTCACGCTCTGTAAATGTTTCCCGACCTTCTCTGCCAACCACTTTCGCTTCCGCATCTTCTTCAATCTGCTATATTCGTCCGCAGACACAACCCGGTGTGAACTTCTGCAAAAAAAATAAAAACCCACCATACACACACATTTAAGCAGGACTAGGCTCCCCAATAATTTCAAAACTTTTTACACTACACGAAAAATGCTACATTATGAGGTATCCTTCTCTGGCACCTTCCTATTTTTGGGCATTAGTACAGGTTTTGGGTTGCCATAGAAACAGCTGATTCTTCTACAGGAAGTGATGCTACTGAACTAAACTACCTTCAGCAGGGTTTTTCAAGTACAGGGATCTGAGCGAATAAGTCTTTTCAATGTACTGTTTTGAAATCACTACGTATCTATGTTCTGTTCCTCTACCTTTCTTTCCATACTGTCAAAAAAGAGACATTGTGGTTAGTGGTCATTAAAGCCATTACCATAGAAACAGTTTCTACTCATTGTGCTACAATTTCTAATCAGAATTCCTTTTTTATACATAACCTCTATTGTGGCTTCTTGACGTATATAGCATTCTAAATGCAATAGCATTAATGTACATGTCTACTGGTATGCCGTCAGTGTTCTGCAAGAAATTCTGGTAGGATATATACCGTATTGGCTCGAATATAGGCCGCACTTTTTTCCCCCACTTAAAGTTTTTAAAGTGGGGGTGCGGCCTATATTCGGGGTCTAGCGCCCGACGCCCGGGACATGCAGTCCCGGGCGCCGGGCAGGCAGCGGGGTTAAGATACAGATCCCCCGCAGCGGTGCAGGGGACCTGTATCCTACTCCTCGATACGCTCAGACAGCCTCCCCTGCCAGCACTTCCCACGGGGGGGGGGTGCCGGCACAGGAGGTTATCTAAGCGTTTTAGACTTACCGGAGCAGACTCCCGGGTGTCTTGCGGGACCGGCGGGAGACATCTACGCAATACGCGTATGCAACTTCCGGTACCGGTACCGGAAGTTGCATACGCGTATTGCGTAGATGTCCCTCGCCGGCCCCGCAAGACACCCGGGAGTCTGCTCCGGTAAGTCGAGGAGGGGGGGGCAGATAAGGACAGCGGCAGCGTATCTCGGGGAGGGAGGACAGCGGCAGCGTATCGCGGGGAGGGAGGACAGCGGCAGCGTATCGCGGGGAGGGAGGACAGCGGCAGCGTATCGCGGGGAGGGAGGACAGCGGCAGCGTATCTCGGGGAGGGAGGACAGCGGCAGCGTATCGCGGGGAGGACAGCGGCAGCGGATCTCGGGGAGGGAGGACAGCGGCAGCGTATCTCGGGGAGGGAGGACAGTGGCAGCATATCTCGGGGAGGGAGGACAGTGGTAGCATATCTCGGGGAGGGAGGACAGTGGCAGCGTATCTCGGGGAGGGGGGGCAGAGTGGCAGCATGTTTTCTTTGGTGCTTTTTTAAAGAAAAAAAACTTTTTCTTTAAAAAAGCACCAAACTTTTAGGGTGCGGCCTATATACGGGGGCGGCCTATATCCGAGCCAATACGGTATATATAATGTGTGTATATATATATATATATATATATATATATATATATATATATATATATATATATATATATATATATATATATATATATATAATGTGTGTGTGTGTGTATATATATATATATATATATATATATATATATACTTAGTGTTAGGACCCTCCTTTATTGGAGTGCTTTGGTGTAGTGGTGGGCTTATCATAATATGGTTGTATAATATGACTAAATCTCTGATTTTGTTATCTTGAAAAGGTGTTTTTAAGTAACCCTAATGAAGACTTTGAGAATGTGAAACCTGTTTGATGTGAGTGCACTGGTCCCTTTGGACTGTGTGTAATTACAGTACTGTGCAAAAGTTTTAGGCAGGTGTGAAAAGTAAGAATGCTTTCAAAAATAGACATGTTAATAGTTTTATTTTTAAGTGTACCTAGAAGAATTGATGTTGTTGTTTTGAAGGGAATATTGATTATTGAAACATTGATTATTTGCATTTTTTTTAAATTCTAAAAACAAACTATTAACATGTATGGTTTTGAAAGCAGTCTTAGTTTACAGCATTTTTACTACCTAAAAACGTTTTCACAGTAGTGTGCGTATAATATATATATATATATATATATATATATATATAATATATATATATAATATAATATAAATACACTGAGAATTGGGTCATGGGAAAGTTAGTTATTGCTATTTTAGGTCCACAGTATATAGGATTCCTGATTTATCGTAGGACTGCTTTAGATATTGTGTCAAGCAGACAGGGATCCTACGCTGTACCCTGCGGTGCCCTACAATGTTTCTTCTGTTATATTTATGACTATTGATATACCCCCTTCTGGCATGTAAATGTAACTTCGGACTCGCCACCTCGGATGCTAAAGAAATGAGTGCAGGCTAAAATCTGCCTTATTTAACAGTAGGCACCCTTGTGAAGTATTTGGCAGAAGGTAATATAGGTTACTGGAACTTCTTATATTTCAAAATCTAAGCATAAAAAATGCTTTATGCACATTTTGTGGCATAATAATGTAAAGTGGAATAATGTATATAAATGATATCTAAAGCATTTTTACTGACCTAAGCAGAAGATCGTGAAACAAAGAGAGTGCTAGGAGAAAAATAAATGTCTAGCTCGACGCCTGCTGAGAAGACGTACATTTAGCATTTTATCGCATCCACAATTCCCAATGAAGTACAAAAAAGACCACGAGTAAGAAGCAGCTCAGAGAATGTTAAATATCTTTTTAGTGTGGGATATGATTATGTATCTCCTGTGTGTCAAGCGGTGGATCAACCAAATCAGAATATTGTTGCAATGAAATGTCCCCCTCTAAGGTGCCCAATCTGGGTCTGAAATAATTAGCAACGTTATTTTGGGTAAATACCTGTGATTTGTTTTTTTATTGGGAGTTTTCATTTAGCGGTTAACATTCTAGATTGATCATCTTAGAGAGAACACTGCTGTGCAAACTTTTTTTTACTAACAGAGCAATTATCTAAGCTATTTCGGTTTCGCAGCAGCAGGCATGTAATCACACGTAACATTTTGTAATTCATTTAATGATGTCTACCTTACCAGCGTATACGTTCTGACGGTTGGCGTCACTCCAGATCAAAAACAACATTGATCTTCCCAATCAATTTATTAGTTACAGTCAACCGGTGCATTGATCTGCTGGACTGTAATCACACCACACAGTTAAGTTTTACAAAATACTCTTACTCAACCAGAAAAAAACAACACAATAGTAACCTATTGACGCTAATTCCATTTAAAAATATATATATATATATATCCTTCTCCTCTCCCGTGCCAATCAGATTTTCTCTGGATTTATAAGAGCTGAAATACTGCCTGCCCAATTGCGAGTATTGTAATCTAATTTTAGATGTTATTTAGTCTGTGCCCATAAAACCTGCTGTTGGGAAACCAATTTGTAATTTTAATTGTCTCTCTTTTGGGTTAAAACCTATAAATAGTCTTCTGGAATGTGAACTATCAACTAGCATAACTAAATCCAACTATTAAAAGCTAAGCTTGCGCTTTTTGTCAATGAGTGCGATTCTTTCAGCGATGTTTAGTTTAAATGCTCACTTTATAGAAGCTGCGATTTGTGGCTCAGAGTGGCAGAGCAGGCGTTATGTGATCAAGGCCAGATTAATGAGATTTGGCCCCTGGAGTAATTACCCAGGATGGGCCCCTTCTCTGGATTTACTGCTTTTTTTCCCGCCGTTCTATTCTTTCCTCCATCTTTGGAAATGTATTTTCCACCTTGCTTGCTGAAGTTTGCACCTGTCTAATAGAAACATAGAATTTGTTGGTTGATAAGATCCATTCGGTCTATCTACTCTGCTCATTTTCCATGATATCAGGACTTGCACCTTAATCTGTCCTTGTCTTTGATTCAGCAGCACGTATACATGTTGAAATTTCTTTGCGGTATTAGCCTCTACCACTTCTAATGGGAGGCTGTTCCACGTATCCACCCCCCTCTCTGTAAAGTAAAACATCCTTGCATTACATCTAATCTTTTTTAACCTCATTTTTCCATTAAATGCATCAGATGAAAATGGTTCTGATTATGCAAAAAAGGCAATTCCTTTCTAACTATGCTGTTGGGATTTGCAGAGAAGAAGTACCGTTTTTTTTCTTATTCCTGGGGGGTATTATAATTGGATGATCACATATAAAAAAGTAGCGCATGTAATTCTTGTCTCAACCGATTTTTAACTTTTACGACCAATAGCTTCGGAGAGACTTTGGAGAGGTTGATATTAGCAGGTAATTATATGGATGCAGGAAAAAAAGCGATATCTGATAACTGTATTCTTTCACATTTTAACGAAGTGCGATTTAACTCCGATATGGTAATGAAAGAAACCTGCTAAGTAAAATCTTGCAGTGAAACATGTCTGGCTGGTGTGTTTCATATTCATTCAAACCAAATAAACTCAGCTAACTGTTCCAGTGTTTGCTAATTTATTCATACAGATGTTTTTTTTTATCGGTATGCGCATGTCTACATTGCCATGAAATACTTAACCACTTCCTAGATTTCAATATTATATTCCCAAATTACAACATCAAAACTGAAATATTGCTACAATACGTTAAAGTACATTGTCATGGTTTTTTTTTACCAATATATATATATATAATAAAATGTGGTTCTCTTCTGTAGCGTTTTTGAGCGACACAGTCTGATGATTTTATGAACCAAGAATGAGTATGTCTTCTATCTAACATCACACTGCATATTAGTATAGTTGGGACATTTAATTTTGGCAGTTTCATTAGAAAAGCCTTGATTTTGCTTTGATCCAATCCATTCAATAAAAATCCAGTTTCTACCCTTACGGGAAGCTTTTTAAGTATTCATAGTTCAGTTTCACATATTAAAGAGACACTCCAACTATCAAATGCACTTTAATGGCTGTGAGGTCCCTTTAAATTTGTGTGGTGTCCCCCAGCTATTTCCCGCGCAGGAGATGTGTTCAGCGCAAGACATCTACAGACACATGATCTGCTTATCACCGGTCACCTCAAGTGCTAGCTTGGTGAACATTGCAGGGGGGGGCTCTAATGAGACCCCCCTCTACGCATGCATAGAAAGTGATCCCAATGGGAGCGATTTACTGCCACTCACTGGCTGCTTGAAGCAGTCGCAAGAACTATCAGATCATGGAGGACATGGGGAGATGCAATTTCTACCAACTTACCGTTTTTAACTCCTTAATGACAAAATGCATTGTATTCAATGGGTTTAGGGACCGCCCATTGTCCTTAAGGGGTTAAGAATGCATATTAAGGAATTTACACAGCACTTTAATATGCATTCTTCTTTGGTGTCTCTTTAATGCATGGATGTTATTGATGTGCTTGCTGGCAAAAGGCTGGTTCTAGGAGTACTTGATTGACACAATCTGTTGCTAGTGGGACTCCTTTTCACGCGATTCAATTATTTGAATCAGGAGACTGTCATATATATATTCGGGGGAGGGGGAGACTAATTTCTATTTTTAATCTGGTTGTATATTGTGTTATGGAGGCTTATCCAAATAGACTAAGAAGTAATGCTTGCACTTGGAAACCAGTCACAAGTGGATTCAATTCCAACTCGGAAACCAAAATCCTGTGTCTTTTGTAGTATTACAATGTAGACACTTGCGCGAGTATTTAAGGATTTATTTGCCTGTAAAGTGTGTCGTGAAAGTGGAATTAGTTGTTATGTAATCAACTTGGAAGCAATTTATGTAGACATCTGGCTACAGAATGAATCAAGACTAATGTGGAACTGCCAAAATGAACAAAATGTGACAAGCAGCAAAACAGCATATTTTTGTGCAGTAGAATCATATATAAGGATGCGAAAATAAAAGAATGTTCTGTTTAATGTTCTAAAATATGCTTAAAAGAATGTTCATACCATATAAAATATTTAAAGCAGAGCCATAACCTTGCACATTCGAATTTGTACAAATTTTAATTTTAACAAAATTCACGAATTTCATTCATTCATATGAATGTCTGAAAACGAGGAGAGACCCCCAAGAAATCAAATGAAAACAAAGCAGAGCGCTCTGAATTGTCGCTTGCGTTTTGTTGCGTTTTTACTCTTGCTCATGATCTCTGTCAATGTCTCCCTACCTTCTCTTCCGACCTCTTACATCTCCCCTTCTCCTTTTCCGTAGCTCTGCCTCTTCTCTTGCCTCTTCTTGTACTTCTGTTTTCTTTCTTTGCCGGCTTCTCCCTGGTATCCCCTCTGTTAACCAGCCCTCCTGGAGCACTTCCGCAAAAGAGGGGAGCTTCTGCATGGGGTCTTTCCACTTGGGGGGGACCGGGAGAATTTAGCTTTACATACTTGTGGAATTCCTAAAAATTAGTTTTTTTTCTGCTGTGGTAAAATATGTTACACAGACTTCACACAGAACATGTAATAATATAGGGAGATATATATTATTGGGCAAATGTAATTAACCATTTTCAAGACTGGGCAGGGCCAACACCAGAACTCTACGCAGAATGAAATTCTGTGTGTATTGTTATTCACTTAAAAATGGGATGAAAAAAGATGATTTGGGCTGTGTTGTGTTTATTTTGAGTGAAAGTCTACACCCCCTGGAATGTTGGTGGCTGACCATCTTTGGGTTGACTTCTTAAGGTTTACGAGCCCTTCTTGGTACAGACCAGCTATATTTTCTTACTCTGTTCAAGTCTTTTATTTATTGAAATCCTTGTAGTAGTTAATCTGAGTCTTGATCTCAAAGCCTTTACTAATCGTATCTCTATTTTTCATGTAATGTGTAATCTGCTTGACATTAATCAAAGGTGCATTACTTTTGGTCTACAAAATCCTTGAGCGAGTAGATGTCAGTCCTTCTATTCCAGTATATAATCCTGATGATTCTTAGCAGCGATTATTTGTGTTCAGTTTTTTTTCTGGTCCTGGGAACATTCTTCAATGTTGATGAACTGCTTTGGAACAGGGTTTTAAGTGAAGACAGTTATCACAGTAGATTCTTTATTCTTAGAAGCAGTAGGTGAACAAAGAAATGCGTGTGATAAATTAGGTTTCAACATGAGGTCTGTTTTGGCTTGTAAGAGATAATGAAATATTTTTTTAAAAAAAGAGTATTTTCTAGGTAAAACACTATTGTATGATATATACAAGACTTCTATTTTTAAAGAATTACACTCCAGCCATCACATTCATACATTTCCGTGTGAAGGGGTTGTGCATTAGCCCCTTTCCCCAACCCCAGCTACTTGCCATGATGGAGATGTGTCCCGGTGAACACATCTCCTGACCGTGCGCATGCCGTGAAACATCAAGACACGGTACTTGAATCCTCATTCTTTGTTGAGCGTCCCGCAGGGGACACTGGAGGATCCCTTTAAGAGTAAGTGTAACAAATGTATTGAACACCAAACCCTAACAGTCCCTCACCTTCTGTCTAATTCCCTCTCGACCTCCTAATAGATCTGCAACAGCATCACTTAAAATGTAGTAACATTTTATCTGTGCAATTTGAGACCCGTGTTTATCGTATATTTTTAAGGTTGAAAATTGTAAGTTTTTATTATTTTTATTGTGAGTGCGCAGCAGCGCCCACCAAACATCCTGATCACTGGAAAAGAAGGGAACCAGGGGTACAGAGACGGTAGTGTCATCCTCGATAATGTGACAAAATCAAAATAAGGATGGCGGTAATTACAACATTTCTTGGAACTAACGTGGTTCTCAGAGGCTAATAGCCGTGACGGTTAGCAGGGAATAGATGTGATTTCGTGTTTGTATCTAGAACCGTGCCCCCAGCTTCCACAGTTGGTTAACATGTAAGGTTCCTCAGATGCACAATCATAGCAGATACAGGATCCAAAACAAAGTTAACTGTTTATGCTGGCAATTAAATTCCAAAAATACAATTTAAAACACCTCTTTATTGATTCTTTAGCATACAGAGCATTGACGTCTCATAAAATGTATGATGATAAATCATGAAAAAAAAATAGTGCCCACCCAGTAAATCCATACTGCGAATCCTATAGGTGATGTTTCAAAAGACCTAGCTCATATGAAAACATTTGGGATTTGGTTATACTATATGATTATATATTGTTTAGGCCACCACTACATCCTGTTTAAAATTGTCTTATAACATGACCGTACTTGGGAACTCCAGGCGAAGCCCCGCTTCTCCATGTCGGTTTCCTTTTTTTTTCTGTCTAAAAGAAGGGGCACTAAAATCTCCTATATCTGCCGTTTTATGAAGCCATTGACCAGGAAGTGGAGAACTCTGGCCAACCTACCCTGACAAGTTCCCAGGTATGGTGATGACAACAAAACACCATGAATCCTGGCAATTTCTCTTCAAGGTCAGAATCGCAAAGAGAAAGCCATGACCTGGTAAAGGAGCCATTGAGAAGCAGTAGATGTCACAATGAAATATTATTTTCTTTTAACGTAACATGAGTTTAATTCTGTTAATATCAATATTCATGTTAGGATAATTATTTTCTGTCTCAAGAAATATCCAGATTTAATTCTGACCTTCCATAAGGTCCTCAGAAGGACACCATTTAATTTCAGGCCTGTATTTCATATAAGAAACCATTAAAATAAGTCATTACATCAGGTGGTTTATCCACTTAGCCACTGCCACAATCCTTTGCAACAGTTGTGTCCTACATAGTGATTTGGAAGTGTCTAGGACGTTCTGACAACAGGTTGCATATAGCATATAAATAAGCCTTTGGTGCCATGTGATAGCGTAGTAGTCTGTGGATTATTGTAACTTTCAAACCAATGACCTTCGTATCGAAAACAAAATCATTATTCATGTTCTAAGTCATCGTGTGTGACTTATCAGATGTGAAATTCAACAAGTGACCTTGGAATCCAGAAGGAATCCATCAGCCAAATACAAAGTAGATGTGAGCGAAATGCCATTTTTAAAATATTACTATCCTGTAAGTAGCTTTTGCACATATTTTCTCTATTTTTAGATACACCTTTACGCACACTTAAATATTCTAATAGAATGCAAGACCACAGCTAACAACAAAGCCATCGGATGAACCGCAGAACAGATTTACTTGTTAGGAAAGCAAAGACCTTGAAATTACGGGAAATGCTGCGTATGATTAGTGAACTCCTTGAAAGTAGGGAACGCTTCACTAACTCACTAAAAAAAGTCATTGCAGTTTGATATTGAACCTTAAGATAAGATACAAAGTTGGTGCCTGGGTAACTTCCCTTCCCAGACTTGGAGGCTGTATTTTTGTGGCTAAGGTTTCGTTAAATGCCTCATTATTACGCATGGGGTATCTATGTAATCAGGCACGATAAAAGAGAGCGCCCACAGATTTCCACCCTACATAGTCAAATACAAGATTAAATGTTTCATTCAACAATTACTATTGAGTGAATAATCCCCATAGAAGTGAAAGCAGTTTCTAGCTCAATGAGTGGTATGTTTACACCCCCCCCCCTTTCTGGGGCATTGTAATTGTTGTATTGTGGTTATTTACAACATACCCACTCAATGATCCATTGCACTTTTGTTCTCAGACACAAGGTTGACAAGCACTGTTTTTATATTCATAAGATCATACGCTATATGGACAAAAGTATTGGGACACGTGACCATTACACCAACAGGGACTTTTATGACATCGCATTCTAAATACATAGACTTTAATATATGGTTGGTCCCCCATTTGCCGCTATGACAGCTCCAGCTCTTCTGCGGTGGCTTTCCAAAAGATTTTGGAGTGGAATGGTAGGGCTAATACAATGAGAGAGTTTAAACATGCATGGGATAGGCATAAAGCTACTCTGAATCAAGGACAGAGTCGAGATCTGAGTCTTAACATCAGGGAAAATGGGCAAATTAGATGGCCGAATGGTTCTCATCTCTCCTTAAATTCCGATCAGACATAAAATTCAGAAGTAATAATTAAACATTCAGCTATTTTCTGTTGTAACTAAACTTATTTTTTGACAACTCCTTTCCAACCGCCACCACGCATATATTGCAGTAGAGTAGCTGCAAAATGAACCTTTACCAATGGTACTAATTTATCATTCTGCAATAAAATTTGATTATATTGTGACCTAATAAAGCGTTTACCCATATACATATAGACCTAAATTGAGCAAAATGTATTTAATTTTTTCAACATCAAAGCTGTTAAATTAAAAATAGATGATCTTAATATTGTTAATGTTTACATGTAAATAGAGTTTGTACTGTGTATTGCTTTTTGTCAAGAGTTTTCCTAAATGAAGCATTTTTTCTCAAGCAGCCTCCCGTACCTCTTGCGTGTTTCCGAGAAGTAATTAACTTTCCACTGCCGATCATCCGGACGGTAGAGAGGTCAGCAATGTAATAAAAAGAGTTTGAAAATGCAAAATTTTATTGGACAGTTCATGTAATGGATTATATTGTTTATAAGCGGACTAATTGTGTTTGCTGTGAAATCTTGCGATGTTTCGACTTATTTCCTTCCGCACACCAGGAAAACAACACAGCGTTTGAGCTCTTATTCAGAATAAGTATGCGAAACGCAGCTGGTGTTCTCTGTAAAAGTCTTCAAGGTTTTACGCAGTAACACTGAATTATACCCAATATATCATTTCAGAGGAATATCCAATAACCTAAATTATAGTAGATTGTGTCTGTTAAATAATGCCATGGACATTTAAAATAAAAGACCAAGGAGTGCAGCCATTTCGAAGTTGCTGTCCTACGAATCTACATGATCAGTTATCTCCATTAAGTTTGGGATGTTGCTGATTCATGCTGATTGGTAGAAGCAGCCTTTGTAAGGGTGAATGAGACAAAGAGAGAAACCTTTGGGACAGGATGTTGTTTTGATATTTTAGTTTCTAAGATCTTCAAAAAAGATGATTGACTATATACTGACCTGTGGAATTTCATGACGGATATGACACATTCTACCCATTTAGTCTTCCAATGTAAAGACCAAAACCTTAGTCAGTCGTTGGTTTCTTTTTAGATCCGGGATAGCTATATGCCTATTCCATAGTGTTTTGATAAATTAGTGTAAGCTAAAACTTGTGAAGAAGACAGTTCCTGACTTCACTGCTCTCACTGTTTCCAGGTATAACTGATGTTTTAGCAAATGTCCTGACCCTTCTAGTGTGAATGAGACTACAGTCAATCCACAGTTAGTAAATAGCCATTACCATACCTAGGTCAATGAGGTTGGTCAACCAGATTGAACCACAGGGTCCATTGATCAGAATTGCTCCATGAGGTTCTCCCACAGTTTGCATGTCATAGTTCCAGGCACAGTTGTTGGCTGTTTTTATCTCCATGAATCTAGTTTAATCTTTTCCCTATCTAATCATGGCTGGTTCCACCAACAACATTGACTACCTTTTCTCCTAAAACCAGGCTCTGCCCTCCGTAGGTATCCTTTACAAATGTGACTCTTAATATTTTGTTGAGCGAACATCAGTTTCAATATCAACATCAGCTTTTTTGGTTAAACCTTTTTTTTATTTTTATAAGGATAGTTTTTTTTAACTCATTGGCATGGAAATTTTAATTGGATGCAGTGAGACTGAGTAACAAGGGAAGTGTGAGTAACATTTGCAGAAACCAGTAGCACTAGATTTTCATTTGTAATTTAGTGTGGAATCGTTTAAAACAAAGGGAGAGAAATAAAAAACATTCCAGCTCACCTGTGTCTGTGTGTGCACAGTAACACGCCTGAGATTTCCATTTGCCTTGCAATTATTATTTTATCATAATATCGTACTGATTGAATCTCTTGTGTCTTTCCTGTTATATATTAAAGCTCAAGCAAATAACACGGATTCTCGACATTAGTTTGTAGATATTTGCATGCCTGCCAACTTCCCATTATATGAATATGGTGATGAGAGGCTTTATTGAGTAAAGTTTTAACACGCCAGACCTACATGCCTCACTCACGTTTGTGCTCCTGATGACGTGATTTATATAACCAGCCACCTTCTTCCATTGCTCCGTGGTCCAGTTCTTATGCTCACGTGCCCTTTGTAGGCGCTTTCAGCAGACGGGTCAGCATGGGCGCCATACTCAGCCCCATACGCAGCAAACTGCGATGCACTGTGTGATCTGACACCTTTCTACCAGAACCGGCATTCACTTTGTCAGCAATATGAGCAACAGTAGCTCATCTGTTTACTTTGACCACACTGGCCAGCCTTTGTCCCCTACGTGCATCAATGATCCTTGGCCGTCCATGACCCTATCGTCGGTTCGTTGATTTTCCTTCCTTGGACCACTTTTGATAATGACCACTACAGACCGGGAACCCCCACAAGAGCTACAGTTTTGGAGATGCTCTGACCCAGTTGTCTAGCCATCACAATTTGGCCCTTGTCAAAGTCGCTCAGATCCTTACGCTTGCCCATTTTTCCTGCTTCTTACACATCAACTTTGAGGACGAAATGTTTACTTGCTGCCTAATATATCCGACCCACTGACAGGTGCCATGATAACAAGATTATCAGTGTTATTCCCTTTACCTGTCAGTGGTCATAATGTTGTGGCTGATCGGTGTGTGTGTGTGTGTATATAATATATATACACACACACACACACAATGTATTTTTGCCAGGCAGGTCCTCAGAGAGTAATGGAACGGGTAAGACCTGAGGGTATTAGTGGTCACCGCGTCACTTATTTGCCTATTGAATTTTTAACAGTGTTAAATGACAACTCAATACTAATATGTAATCTACATTTCTAATCTTATAACTAACAATTTAATTACGCAACTCATAAATCGCTTCCTTGAGGAGTTCATGAAAGGAAAGCAGTGCTTTTTAAAATTTACAATTTTTAAAAAAATACTTTTATAACAAAATGAGTGGCAGGTGCTGAATTATTATGATCTTTATTGTACCTACTTTTATTATTTGCTGTGTTATATATTGAAGAGAAATAAATAATGTTAGGGTTAGGGAATTTAAACATAATTACAATACTATCCTGAAAATATGATAAAGAACAAAAGGGTTTTAAAGCAAGAACAAAATGTGCATACTATATGGGCCAACATGTCATTTTAGGTCACACATTCTTTCCATTACCACTGTATTATTTATAGATATTATATGACTGTGTTCTAAGAAGTTAAAGTACATATAAACACGGAAACAAGATGCAATATGTCAGCTTTCCTAACTATAACTCATTTTTTTAATAGATAAATGGCAGTGGATCCAGTATGGCCGTACTATCAGTGACCACACGGAAGCCAAGCTGTTGAGGGGCACCTGAGTTTACAGCATGGGTACAGCAACTGAGGAACTGGTAGTGATAGAGGATGACTCCACCTTGGACCCTCTGTGTTTCGAGTGCGGTCAGCAGCACTGGACAAGAGAGAACCATCTGTACAATTATCAGAATGAAGTGGACGATGACCTGGTTTGCCACATTTGCCTACAACCACTGCTGCAGCCTTTAGACACGCCATGCGGTCACACGTTCTGCTATAAGTGCCTCAGAAACTTCCTACAGGAGAAGGACTTCTGCCCCCTGGACCGCAAACGTTTGCACTTCAAGTTTTGCAAGAAATCCAGTATCTTGGTGCACAAGCTGCTGGACAAGCTTGTCGTTTCTTGCCCTTTCTCCACCACATGCAAAGATACCATGCAGAGGTGTGATGTGGAAGCGCACCTTAAAAACAGGTGAGATTTACTGCTTGTCCAGATAAACCATAGTAATATGAATGGCATAATATATATAATATATATATATATAAATATATATATATATATATATAACACACCAACTATTGCTATTTTTATAAGACGTAAAATGACCCAATCACAAATCATGCATTGTTAATGAGCAATGTAAAAATGATAACAAAGTAGCAAACTTATACTATGATTTGTGATCCCCGTCTATGAATATTTCCCTACTCCATTCCATTTGCAATCAAAAAGAAATACAAAAACCCATATAAAATAGCCTATAAAATAGCTTAAATTAAGTACAAAGCTAAAAGCTGTAACGAGAATGTTTTTGTGTCCTGTATTATCCTGATGGCCATGTTCAAGTATCTTTGTGGTGCTGCTCCAAATCATGAAATAACAAAAGAGACTTGTAGAGCTGCTTTACCATTTTTTAGGAAAATATTGAAATGCAGTGCACCCTGTATTTATGAGCGTTGCTGCTGTATGAATACAAAGGGCTCCTTGATGTTATATCCTTTGGTGCTATATCCTATTTTTTATGATTTCAAACTGGTCTAGAAGATTCCGTGTCTATGTTATGATGGTTGCACAATTACATATAATACATTTTGCTGGGACCAGTGATTTAAAACTGCTGTTCCACTTGCTGCTCTGTACCATGTTAAGAAATACACTTTGGCAGGTCTGTCACTTTATTATTTTAAGATGTTTGAGCATGTATGGGGCAGACATAGATGGGCCGATGGGTACTCATCTGCCGTCAAATTCTGTGTTTCCATCAAGTCATCCAGAGACTGTTTGTGAGCGAAAGTTTGAAACAGCTGGAGTGCCGGAGCTTGCCTGTCCGGGTTCCTAATCAGACAAGCTGCTGTTATAAAGCTGAGGTTTGATTGAATTCTAATCCTGATACATAAGGGAATGTGTCGGGTCTTCACTGGCTGATTGTCCGGTTATATAACGCAGAGCAAACAGGGTAAATGACCACGTTCTGGGTGTTTTTATAGTCTGCATCCAAATAAGAATTGTTTTAATTAGCCGATCACTATAATACGTGTCCATTTATTGAGAAATCATCATGTTTTCCATCAAATTCAACGAGAATACAGAAGTGAGGCATATGTGAGAGAAGAGAAAAATAACACAAATAATAAATAAATAACTGAGCAATGTAAAGTAATTGCAAAACATCCAGGTTGCGTTGGAAGTATATATATATATATATATATATATATATATATATATATATATATATATATATATGTATATATTATTTTATATACTAAGTGCTAACATGTTCCATAGCATTACAATCAAGGGAAATACAAAACAACATTAACATCATAAACGTATCACATACTGGAACAAATGACCCCGAGGACCTGGCTCATGCTATTAGAAGATGGGAGGGCAAGAAGTGCTACTTAAGCATGGAGACATTGATTGTAATGAAGCTCAAGTGGTAAAGTAGATGACTGACGCCTGAAATAGTTGGTCTCCTTGTGGAATGCAGATTGTGGAGTATTACGTGGAAAGGTTAGAAGCAGGTTTGAAAGGTCTGACAGAAAGATATATTCCATTGGACCTGTCATAAGAAAAGTACTGGTGACATAAACAGAAGAAGGTCATGTTGGGAAGGGTAAGGCTGTGGGCAGAGTGAAGAGGCTTCCTGGAGATCACAGAACATTTAGAAATGAACGGGGTGAAAGTCTGACAGAACAAAGTAAAGAATTCCGCCGGTGCTCAGGACATTAGCGGGAAGAGGTGACGAAAGTAAAGATGAAGGCATGGAAAGAGACCGGAGGGTGCTTAGTAGCATAGTCGGTGATGAGAGCAAAGAGAATGTTGTTATGGATTGTGAATTAGGGTCAGGAGTGTGGTTGGTATGGGGAGCCAGCAGACCAGGACATTCTACCAGGACAGGAGATAAAGAGCAGAGGAGTGTGCCAGAAGTATTCAAGGTGGATTGGTATGGTAGAATGAATCAAATTACTATCCATGCTGGGGGACATTACATTGTCCATCCACTCACCGATTGTCCAATTAATAACTTACAAGGAGTGATTAGTAGTAAGGAAATAAAGATACATGTCATCTTAAGAATTGCTGACCTGGCAGTTAAAAACCAAAACTGACCCCTAAAAACCATGGTCATGAACTTTACACCAGGACCATATTACCGATTTAGTGTCCCGATAACCTAGAAACATTGTTTCAGCCTTCTACATGCACAATTCCACACACTTTTACTATTTCTTATGTACTTTCAAATGTTTCCTTCTTGGGCTGATTGGTTTCACGTTTTAACTGTATTATTTCATTTCTGGATGATTAGAAAATCAACACTATAGCAACCGGTCAGTACCTCTGAAGAAAAGACTATCCGGTTAAAACTGATGAAAACATGTAAATCTAAGCGGAACCTGGTTAAAAGTAGAGTCCATCGATGCTGTATTGTACTGCGCTGCAGAATATGATGGTGCTATATAAATCATTAGATGACATTAACCTTTTTTCTAGGTGTCCCGGAGCATCCCACCGTAGAGAAGTACTGCACCAGCAGAGGGCAACCAATTTGCAGATAGATATTGAAGGTGAAACTGGCCCTTCTGTGATTGACCAACCAGGAGCTGTATCACCAGATGTAGAAAAAGCAGGAACTGTGCCAGCGCTCTTGGAGAGGAACTCAACCCCAACTGTACTTCCCATGTGTTCCGAAGACCAAGGCTTCGAAAACCCTGACTTTGAGGAGGGCTCAGTGGCCGACAGTACGTGTTTCAATTATCTTGTTTCCAAGGGATATAAATGTGGCATTGCAAATGCAACCTCTATTTGTCTATTATGGAAATGATGTCTATAGCCCCAAGTATCTGAAAATGTAATTTCAGTCATATAATAAATTCATAGTAAGGTTAGGGGATCTTATTATTGAATGTACAGGACTGACATCTTCTAATAGTAATATTTGGGCATCATGATTTCAGTAATCAAAGAATATCATGCAATGCATTCCAGTAAGCAAGGAAGATGGCAGAAATCCTTATGTGGTTGTTAAAGTAGGTAGTCCTACTGGCACATGTGTTCGGAGGATTCCAGTGGAGGAAAATAATGCTGGAAGTGTTATATTTAAGTTGTGTGTCTTTGGGAAATGGGGCACGAGGGTGGAGCACCTTTTTAACGAGCTGGCACAGCCTCCATAGTTGAAATAAGTGGATTGGGGACATCAAAGATCTCCCTTGTAACTGGCCCACAGTTTTGTGGGACACTGGGGGGGCTTGATCATCTGCCCCCGGTTTTGCACCAGACGGACTCCTGCCCCCCCCGGACCTCCCGCCTTAGGCCTTTACCTAGTCGGCCTAGGCCGTGATATACCACTGGTTCAAAGCATCAGTGCAATTTTTACCTTTTCATTTCTTTCTACACTTATTTCATAGATCTAGGTCCTTACTTTTTTTGACCTCACCTTTTGTATTGTCTACTGGTGAATATTTAGGCCCCATGGCAGTCCTGAACATATCCTGATTTCTTTTGCCCCCTGTTAGTAGGGTCATTTTGGCTAAGATGGTTAATTATTGAACAGAAGCTTCAACTGATACAAACTAAACATTAGTTGCTCTAAATACTTCCTTATAAACTTTCCAGTTTCATTTCTTGCTTTTGATCTAAAAGCATCGGAATAGCTCCCAAATGTATCAGTACAAAGTAAATAGTCCAGGGACCAATTAACCAGGAGTTTAGTAAGGAGAATGCAGATAAGAATAGGAAGGAATGTGTCCCTCTTCCTTTTCCTCCCCTGCCCTGGGAACCTGTGATTAAGCAGTATCCTTTATGTAGTATCCTTTTGTAGTAATGGTTCTACTTGATTGCATTGTTTCTGTGATACGTGATAAGTAAGATGAAGTTGTAAGGGCGGTTCTCAGTCCCTTAACCCCTTAAGGACAATGGGCGGTCCCTAAACCCATTGAAAACAATGCATTTCGTCATTAAGGGGTTAAATTATGGGACCATGTGTTACAAGCTGCAAGGTCAACTCTGTTTCCTTTGCAGTTTTACATTTACGTTGGGTTGTAGCAGGTGACCAAGCAAAGAGCTTGTATGAGGAGAAGCATGATAGTGTGGATCTTTCACATTTCCCAAATTCGGCTTATTGCAGTAGATTAAATAAATCTATCTAATGATAGTTACAGAATAAGAGCTAATATTAAAACCCACCTAGAGGACAACCGTCTTAACTTTCTTTTTTTTAAGGATCTGATGGATTATTTATCCCGGTTATGTTATCTCTTTCCTATTGTTAAGCCTATTAGTGTTGATTGGTTCTGGCAGTCTTTGTAATGGTGGTTCAAACTAGTTAGTTAACCCCTTCACGACCGGCGTTCTCGTACTGCGTCTTCCCTTGAAGGCCGCAGTTTTATTTAAATATTTTAATTCCGTGCTTGTGATTCGCTTCAACGCGATCACGTGCACAGAATTGAGGGGGGGTGGCCGCTACGGATCACTGGGGACACCCAGCCGTCAGTAGCAGCCGCCCCTCGCGATCCCAGCATCCATAGCAATGCTGGATCGCGCATCATCAATGACGTACCTGGTACGTCACCGGTACAGAAGGGGTTAAAAAAATAGAATAGGATAGAAGTGTGATCAAAAGGTTTACAACATTGCTAATGTACAGAACTCATCTTATGAAATAGGCATGTTATTGAATGTAGCTGGGACACTGGACATTACTCCTAAGCAGTGATGTATTTATGTTCGGTACACCCCAAGGCCTAACTCAAGGCAGCATCTCTGAGCGTCCGGATATGACGTCAAATCCTGGCGCCCTACTTTTAAAGGACGTGTGGAAGAAAAATATGGAGGACTGTACCAGATCGTAGTGGCATTACAAGGAGCTTGAGGTTGTTTACACCTTTCTTTCCTACCAATTTCTAGTGGTCTAGCACAGCCATTCATCTCCTAACCCATCTCCACGCCGGGTGAGAGGAGACAGAGACACCTGGGCATGACGGGGGTTCTTGAATGCTCTACTTGATTGTAATTCTAGCAGTGGTTAGAAAGATGAAAAGTGGCAAAGTTGGGTTCTTAAAGAACATTTCAAGTATGAAAAGTTGGGGTAGAGAGAGAGGTATGAATAGTTGGGGGACAGGTCAGTAGAGATGAAGCGATCAGGGATATAATATACGGGAAGCTTTCCTAATAGATGACTTTAAAGTCCAAACCAGGATCATTGTCCCCTGTGCAAGAAAACCAGCATTTCACACACAGCCATACATGTCTTTCTGGTTAATCTGATGTGATTAATGCCCAATAGACTGCAAATTATTTTGGTGTAGTTATTTTTTTTTATATATATAAACATATGTAAAAACTACATTTGTTTTATGTATGGTGGCAGCAATAATAAAAGCTAAAACTTGATCATCATAACCCACCTTCCCTTTATCTACAAAAGATCTAAACTATATATAATCATTTCAGTGTTATGTTACAGCTAGAATGTTGCATGTAATGTAATGTAAATGTAGATTTAAGTGCCTTTTTGTCTGTATAATCTCTGCTTATATTTAAGGATTCTCGCTTGTAGCAACCTTTATTCCTTGGATTCACTGCATAACCTACTAGCTTCTCCCATCTACGAAATCAATAATAAGACTGATTATGCACATCTGTCTTAATTATGCGGATTATAGGAAGCAGTGAAAATAATGTTTTCATAGCCATGATATATTTACAGACAATACAACACGTATGTAGGGAAGACACATGCCTCTGATTGATTTTATGAAGTGTCTGACTGCAGTCTAGTTTTACCTCGACTGACTTATTACTGCTTGTGTGTTCAGACAATTCCAAAATTATATTCCGCTTTATTCTAGTTGTCCCATCTGTTTTCCACAAAGGACACATAAAAATGCAATCTTTCTTGTATTATAGCAGATTATGGGTTTTATTTATATGGAGATGGAAATAGCACATACAAATACAACTTTAAGCTTGCATGGAATAGGCACTAGGCTATTCTGTATGTAAGGCAAGAACAAGCACCACCACTAGTCTGTCTCTTCTGAGCACTTGCACCCTTGTCCCATGGAAGGAGACTTGTTCATGAAGCTGGATGTTCTCCATGTTCTCTCCAGCCTCTCATCATCTGCATTGCAGTCTTCATTGTCCGTCTCTTGTTTCACAACATTCTGTCATGAGGTGGGTTAAGACACTGAGACCTTATCTGCTCTGCCTGTTGTGAGTTCACCCTCACCCAGACCTACTGCCATCTCCTTCTTCCCTCGAGCACAACTGGCACATCTCTGGTCCTTTGTCCCCTTCCCCTTGTGGGTTTTCTCCTTGGTATTGTTGAGTGCGTCTCCTCTCCCTCTGCCATTTCTCAGCTTCTCAGGTGCCATGGCCTAAACCCTCCCAATCCCATTTATTTACTCAATCTGACAATTCCACTGAATCCCACAGGCGGTGCCACACTGTCTAAAACAAAATAATACATTTGTAAAGTGCAATTGATGTGGAACGAATTGGTATTGCTGTGTTTAATGATATTTCATTTAAAGCCCTTTATATTCTGACACTAAGTTATTAAAATATGCATAAAAGCAGCTTTTCCATCCATGTTCAGCTGAGATACTATGATATCCCCGACACGCACTGTCAAAGGAAAGTGCAAGAATGTACTTTTTTTTTCAGAAGTTTTGCTTTCTTTTTACATTTTTTATGTTTTGTGCAAATATAATGTGTAAAATATTATTATTATTAATATAACAGGTTTTCAAAATGTGTGGGGTTTCATTTAGGGTCTAATAAATATTCCATAGACTTTTACTGAGCTTGTGAGATTGTATTTTTCGTATCACAGGTCACAATGTAGTCAAGGTTGTAACTCAGATGAGAGCCAAAACAAGTTGGTGCATAAATTTGTTATCAGGCTGTTGTGACCTTTGGCACTCCTATATTATATTGATATTATATATTATTGTTGTGTGTGCCAACATACTCCAAAAGCTGTTTAGATTGAATCAATTTCATTAAACCATTGGGATTTTAAAATATATACACTACTACTACCATAAATGCAGCTTTTCAAAGGTTTGGGGTCAACTGTTTTTTGGGGGGAATAATTATTGTAGCTGGAAACAGCTGATTTTTAATGGAATAAAAAAAAAAATGAATAGGTGTACAGTGGACCTTTATCACTCCTATCCTATCGGTAATCCAAGTTTAAGTTTAAAAGTCTAATTGATCATTAATAACCACGTTTTTGCAAGTATGTAACAGCTAGGAATGTTCTTGTTTTCCATGAAAACAGCTAAACTTCTGGATGGTAGTGTAGATACGTGTGTGGGTATGTGTGTGTGTATGTATGTATGTATGTATGTATGTATATATATATATATATATATATATATATATATATATATATATATATATATATATATATATATATATATATATATATATATATCCCTCATTTGGTGTTTCATTGAGTGATTTGCTATTGGGTACCAAGCAAGGTGATATGAATTGGAAGAGGAGACTCAAATCCTATCCTATCCAACCAGTCAACAGTCGGCACAAAACTAAGACACCCGAGATCCCAGCTTCACCCCCTCATTTTCTTCCAACTCTTTCTAGGTTTTATAATCTTTGTATATGTTATTAAATTGTACGTGACAGCACAATGAGTGACACGAACATACGTTTTCTCTTGACAGTAATAATTGCGCTCAACACATTTTATTTCACCGTTGCCCTGGTTACTTTGCGAATGTCCTTCTATTCTATGTTGTCTGCGATCCAACGTAGGTTTTCTTCAGGACTCTTTTTCAGGCTTAAAATAAATGCGCACTTTTTGGTGCAGCTTGTTTCTGCCTTGAACAGATGGCTGCTGGTCACGTACGCTCTCGGTAACGGGCCTTTGGAACATCTTTTAATAAATAATGTTGTTGTGCTGCTGGATGTAGAATGGTATTGATCTCTGCAAAGTATTGATCTGGAAATCCACAGAACCGTAAACATGCTATTGGCACTGTTGTGTGTTTTCTCTTGACAGCTACGCATCTACCGCCGACCCTGCCCGAGGGGGAAATCACTGCGATAGAAATTCACCGCTCCAATCCTTACATAGAATTGGGAATCAGCATAGTTGGTGGCAACGAGACTCCTTTAATAAATATTGTCATCCAAGAGATATATCGAGACGGCATCATCGCTCGGGATGGAAGACTTCTTGCTGGCGACCAAGTCCTTCAAGTAAGATAATCGAATCTTGCCGTAGTATACTACATTTCATCCAGAAAGGCCCATACTTATCAGTGTCTTGTTCCGGGGGCCGGTATCACGGCACGCAAAAGAAATGTATTACTAAGAGAGTCCCGAGTTGTTGTTCAGGTCAGATTTAAGAGATATCCCAGTGTCCCTTGCAGTGTCACCAATGAAGAAATGCACACTAAAGTAAATTAATTAAATGAAAGTAATGTCATATGCATTCAGCAACATGTTAAATAGGAATAAAGCACTTATCTTCAGAAGAAGCTGCAGCTGCAGAGCTACAGAACACTACCCTCTGTGGCCCCATTTTTTTGCTTAAAGCAGCCAATCAGTGGAAGTCATTGAAAGTCTCTGGAGGTGTTTCTGCGCATGCTCACACCAGGTCTACATGGCATTACAATGTCTAGAGGGTTTTTTAAATTCTTTCTCTTTGTTGTGTTTGTTATTATAGTGCAATAAATGTTCTTGGTACATAAAAACATGTTGATGTCTAAATGTATTGGGTTTTTTCCCTAGGTTAATAATGTTGATATCAGCAATGTGTCTCATAACTATGCTAGGATGGTCCTTTCGCAACCATGTTCTTTGTTGCATCTCACTGTCCTGCGGGAGCGGAGGTTTGGGAACAGGACACATGGCCACGTGGACAGTAATTCACAACGAGATGAGAGTTTTCACGTCACCCTGAACAAGAGAGGCTCCAACGAACAGCTCGGTATTAAGCTTGTCCGTAGGACGGATGAATCGGGAGTTTTTATTCTGGACCTCTTGGAAGGAGGATTGGCTGCTCAGGACGGGAGACTTCACAGCAATGACAGAGTTCTAGCTATCAACGGGCTTGACTTGAAACACGGAACCCCTGAACTTGCTGCTCAGATTATTCAGGTATTTATCCATAAAATAAAAAATGGGGTAGGGTGGTGTCAGAGTATTCTCGTCTGGTATGTCATTTGGTCTAAGACAGCTGTTTGTATTGAAATCGTATACAGTAAGGAAGTATGTGCCATGGGCATTAAAAAAGGGTTCCCCCCGCTCTTTGGGGCTACAACAGCCTCCACTCCTATGGAAAGGCTCTACACAAGGTTTAAGAGTGTGTTTGCGGGCATGTCTGCCCATTCAACCAAAACAGCATCTTTAAGGCCAGATAATGATGTTGTAGGAGAAGGCCTGGCTCACTTACAGATAGTGAAGCGTGATTCATCACTCCAGACAACGCATTTACACCGCTCCAGAGCCCGGTGGGGATGTGCTTTACACCGATCCAGAGCCCGGTGGGGATGTGCTTTACACCGCTTCAGCCGACTCTTGGCATTTCACATTGTGATCTTCAGCTTGTATGCAGCTGCCCGGCCATGGAAACCCATTTCATGAAGCGCCCAACACACAGTGCCTGCCCTGATTTTGCTTCCAGATACAATTTATCTGAGTGTGCGTGGTCTACTGATTTGTGGCTCTTAGATGCCTCCGCTGGGGCAAATCTACTAGGGCAAAAATGTCACCGACTGACTTCTGGCACAGGTGGAATCCTATGACAGCGCCATGTTTGATCTAAATTTTTATAGGCTTACCCCCAAAAAATGTTAACCAAACCAGAAAAAGCTCCTATTTCTAAATGATAATACACCGTATTTATTTATTTGGAATCGCGTTGGTTTCTCGCGCTTCTGTTTTTCAGCCTTTTGGGCAATCTACCACTTGATTCATTAATAAATCATGAAATATGGGTTCATAAGCATACAGTAGATTAAATAATACAGTGAATACAGAAATTAATCTTTGTGACAGATGGGTCTACTAAATAATCTGATCTCACCAACTTTTGTATAAGACTTTATTTGAGCTGGGGAAAAAAAATCAATTTTATACACCCACGCAAATATTCTGTTCTAAATGCAATTTTTTTTTCCCCATGAAAATACATTTGTATAGTTATAATATAGGAGAAATATGATTTGTGGTCCCCATGACACTTCTTATCAGAAGACGATTTAAAGCTAAGCCTTTGTTTCAAGTTACAGCTGTCAAGAGAAGCCACAATTTGTCATCTCATCTCTGCAACAATGAATGGATGACTGCTTCTATTGTCAAGGCTTTATCCGTTCTAAACAGTGAGAAACTAAAATGTCACTTTATGCGAATAAACGCCAGATACGATCAATGCAGATGAAGTACCTTGAGTGAGCAACGAGACAGTATGAATTTATAGCTTAATTTCCAGCCTGTAACCGACAGGTCACTTGCATGGTAGGTGTTTTGGAACTCTAAGCAATGGGAAACCTCATGAAGACCGTCAGCATTTGGCGGTCTCAAAGGTTAGAAGGGGTGCGTGTATCTAAAGACTTTATACTAGAACAGAAGTGGTGATTTACAGGGACAATGATATAATACCTAACAGAATTGTTGTTTTACATGAATGCCACCCCAAAAAAGCAAAACCTCTACCTATCCTCTGGCTCCAGGGCAAGAATATTTATTATAAGAGATTTGTGAACCAAGTACATTTCAGCCATATATAGTTGTCCCTTTAAGTGTATGTGGTGTCCCCCTTGCAAATGCATGGAGGGATTCTGCGACCGTACGGGAGACGTTTTCAGCAGGACACATCTCCTGACACACGGTATACTTGTCGTCAGTCAGCTCTAGCGTTGTGGGGGGATCTAACGAGCCCCTCCGTGTAGACACTCAGAAAGCATTCCCGTTGATTTCAGTGGGAGAGTTGTCCTTCTTTATAGCCCAAATTGTCGGTTAATGGAGGAGCTGGAGAACTTCAGTGCTGGAGTTTCTACTGAAAGGTAAGTATTGGTTTAAAAATGCATTTTAAAGTACTGGAGTGTCCCTTTTTTCAATTATTAAATTGAAGTAAAATATGCTACAGCTGATGGACAATCTCATGGTACTGCTGTCTACCTTTTTTGTATTATTATTTTTTAAAGGGTAGTGGAGAACGTGTTCATATGACTGTATTCCGACATGGAAAGCATCAGAGCGGCAGCATTACTAGGGAAACGAGTAATGGTCAGTCTCACCATCACATGCAGCAATTCTATCATCACAGACCCAGTGCGCATAAGGTGAGTCTTATAAAACATTGTTTAAATATGTTTTAAATGCAATATAGACTACTTTGTTGCAAAATAAGGTATGAATTACAGCTTGATATTCTAAGTATATCTTAATGAAAAATAGGCTCCTTCATGCTAGGTTTGGATTATACATTAATCTGTCTACAATGTGTTTTCTTTACAATTGGATCAGATTTTAATTAAAAATATAAGGTTTTGTATGAGATTTCCTCTCTCGCTTCTATCTTCCAAGTCATACATATTGAGCTCCCTTTTGATATTAGTTGCTCTCCTGTGAACTCTCTCCAAAATGTCAATGTCCTTCTGGAGCTGGGGGTCTCCAGAACGGCACACAACAATCTAGGTGAGGTCTGACTAGAGATCTGTAACGTGGCAGAACCACCTCTCTTCCTGACACTGAAATTGCCGTACATTATTTGCAAATAGCAGGGAAATCTGGGCTTTGTGTCTGTACTTTGGACCAGGAGAGAAGACTCACTGGAACACCAATGGTAGACCAGCTCAGGTGACACTAACTGTTACCCAAATGTACCGTCTACCTGTAAACCTATACATTGGATACCTATAGAGAACTATAAATAGCCTTTTTTAAACATTTAAATGTCTCATATTGTAACAGCTATATGGAATTTGCTGATTCTTTAGAGATAATTGTAATATACCCCATTGTAAGCTTTTGAACAGGGCCCTCTTTACCTAATGTATCAATGCTGCACAGTGCGTTGGCTAGGGCTGCAACTAACGATTATTATTAACGATTAACCGATTATTTTTTGGGCAAAAAATAATATGCAAATTTGTAATTTATTTTAAATAATTTAATGAACAAACTGGGTGTTACAAACAGCAGATTTTTTTTTTATGTACATACACCTGTGTCGTACTCAACACACAACACTTTTATCTCTATCACAATGGCGTTTCTCTAATCGCCTTCTTATTTTACTGACATAATGATAAGCTACATTTTTTAACCCTTTAATGTGAACAGTATAATGTGCACACACATCACTCAATTATCTTGAAACTTTGCACAGCCTTTTGAGTTTTTAAACTCCCAGACCTATCCTAGAAGTTTCATGGATTTTGGTACCCCGAATGGCTTATTAATAACACTAAGCTCATTAATAAGGGTACAAAAACCCAAACACAATATTTCTCAAACTAGGTTTTAATACCTAAAAAAGTTTTACTAGTAAATATTAATCCACATGTAAACTAGTTTTTCATACTTAATAAAAAACTACAATCGAGAAAAATGCATTTCTTGTTTGTATTTCCTTTTATTTGCTAACCTGCCCTGAAATGCCTTATACCACCAGATATGCCTTATACCCCCAGATATGCATTATACCCCCAGGTGTCTAGTGGGGGCAGCCGGTGGGCGTCTGCGCGATGCACATACAAAACCTCTGCTGCTGCCCGCCGTTTCTGCCAGGGCTTCTGAGACAGAGCTCCAGAAGGTCATGTCACGCTGGCACTCCATCATAGAAGCCCCTGAGGAAGTGCCGGCAGCAGCGGAGGTTGTCTTCAGGCATCGTGCAGACATCTACCGGCAGAGAGGAGGATCCAAGTTCCCTGCAGCGCTGTGGGGGATCTGGATCTTACTCTTATAGTTCAACCTCTTAAAAAAAACCTCATCTTATCTTTGAACAAATCGATTAGTCGATTAGTTATTGCAGCTCTAGTGTTGGCCCTGTATAAATAAAATGTAATAATAATAAATATAATGTACCAAGTCACTTTAGCAGTTTGATAGGTAGAGAAATGGTAAAATTCTCAGTATTAAACTTAAGGCAGTTGGAACAGAAACATTACAAAATGTCAAAATTGTAAACAATTCGATTATATGGGCGTTGGAATGTGTATGCATATATATGTAATACATAACGATCATTATTACAGCCTCTAAATATTTATGAAAACTACCTTTAGAAACCCAACAAGTAATGTTGTTTTAATTTGTAGGATCTTTCCCAGTGTGTTACATGCCAGGAGAAGCATATTACTGTAAAGAAAGCACCCATGGAGTCATTGGGAATGACTGTGGCTGGGGGCCGAGGAAGTAAGAGTGGGGAGCTACCAATCTTTGTGACGAGTGTGCAGCCTCATGGATGCCTTGCACGAGACAGCAGAATCAAACGAGGTTTGAGACCTATCTTAAAATAGTTAACTGCAGTAATTAACTTACTTTACAAGTTCTTGTGTATCCCATTCATTCTAGTCCTAAATTTGAATTCATTGAGGATGCCGGAAATTGGGTGCACATTAATGAAAAAAATAGGTTTTTTTTCAGGAGTGTCTCTATGTTTTGTAGCTTCTAGGTAAACCATGTCTCCATACTTTTATAACAGTTTTTGGATATCATATTAATACAATGACTGAAACCTTTTTTTAATAGGGGATGTCCTACTGAGTATTAATGGTATCGACCTGACCAATCTCAGCCACAGTGAGGCGGTGACCATGCTGAAAGCCAGTGCGACCTCCTCAGTAATCACACTGAAAGCCCTGGAGGTGGAAGTTGTTGAAGAACAATCACAAACCAATGAAGAAATGAGCACAATCAGTGAAAATGAGTATGATGCCAGCTGGTCTCCATCATGGGTCATGTGGCTGGGACTTCCCAGGTTGGTATTTTCTAATGTGGGGGACTTTTATACACCCCATGATATATTGCATCCTAGATGTAACGGATGTCAGAGCTTGCAACATTTTTGCATCATAATTAAACACACTTTGACCACTAACAGACCCCTTGGATTTGAAATGAGGACGGGGAACATGCACAATAATGACTCCCTATATTTTATTCTGCCACCTTTTAAGTATTTGGGTTCATTTTTAATGCAGGGTAAACATGGAAGCTCCTCCAGGCCCCCAGGCTTACCTGAGAGCATAGCAGCTTTTCCTTGGATCTCTCAACAAAAATTTTGTAATTTGTCCCACAAGACATGTTCATTGTCGGTTTACTACACAAAGGAGAGGAAGGGAGGAATCATCTTGTGTTGTGGGCATCTGGAGGCAGCTATGACAGGGCAACTAGCCACATTACTGTCATGAAAGATATCCGTGGCAGCATTACTAAGCAGCAGAAAAAAATTGGGGTCAGGGTTGAACTAATAGGAGACTCGTTACGCGTTACGTAAGGGTCCTGTTTAGGCACACAGTAAACATTTACATAAATTGCATCTTATCTGTATTCCTTTGGATTTATAAATGCAGAGTATGGGGTTGTAGAATCAATGGAGGTCTGTGCTGTCGCAGCTCCCATGTGGTCACCTTGTGATGCTGTGCGGCTGAGTAGGCTCTTTGGTATGATGGATGGGTGGTTCTGACCACACCCCCTCCTGGGGACAGTCACACCCCTTCCCACCTCTAACCACACCCCCAACACAGGTATCCTTATTTAGATACCTGTATTGATGGCGGTATGATAATGTGACCAGTTTAATTATACATTTAATTCACAAGTTCATACTTATAAATACACACATTATAAACAATTTTAAGAAATCTTGCACAATACCGTGAAAAACATTTGTGCTTTTTTTTTTTATAACATTAACCTAGTGTTCACTTTATTCTTTTATTGTTTCAGCTGTCTTCATAGTTGCCATGATGTAATCCTTCGGAGAAGTAGTTTGGGGAGTTGGGGCTTCAGTATTGTTGGTGGTTATGAGGAAAATCACACAAACCAACCATTCTTCATTAAAACGATTGTACTCGGGACTCCTGCCTATTACGATGGACGACTGAAGTAAGTTATAACCAGAGCACAAAAAAACTATTTCTCATGGTTTCATCATATATTGCATTTTAGTGTTCATTCTACTTAATAATATCTAAATAAGAAACCCACTTTATGTGAATAGTATTGGGAGCATGAATGTGGTTTCATTATAGGATCACTGCCCTAGGGTACCATCCACAGCCACCTTCTAGAATCGCCTTGAGGAGGGTCTCTTGTGCCACGCATCCTTTGTGCAGATCGCCTGAATATGATATCATATCCTAGTGCTCTGCCTCAGGAGGACACAGGAAGAAGTAATATGTAGGTTGTACCTTTTTAGGGCTCCATAGTGTTAACAGGTCAGTTACAAGGAAGTAAATGTGAACGATACCTCCAGATAAGCTCATCGAGCTGCATGCAAACAAGACTCATCCAACAAATGCCAAAAGGGCTAATGTTATTACGCTGGCTCTGCTCCATATCATATTTGTGAAGTCTAGCCACAAAGAGAGTTAGGCTTCAGCTGATGATAGTTTGTGTGGCTATTGAGGAGCAAACAAGCGACAGCCTCACTGCACCATAGAGAGCTTTTTATGGCCTCCCCATTTAGCCATCTACTTATTCCATATGTACATAAAATCAATAGACTTCAATGATAGCAAAATTTAATGAAGAATACCAATGCTTCAATATCTTGAGAAGATGATTCATATTCTGGCCTAGACCCGACAATACCTATGCCTATACTTTTCTAAAAAGGCAGGTCTAGGGGATGGCAGCCCTGCATTGCAGTAGGTCAGATCTCTGTCATAACTAAAACTACTTGCATAAAAGGCTATGATGCACTGGGCTGCTGATCGGTTCCTAGTTACAAGGCAGAGTCGATCTGCGATAGAGCCATGAAAGCCATTAGGAGGACCATGCTTCACAACCTTGGTAAAAGCGCGATCGAGAGCTGACCCAACTTACCAGCTTCAGGCATTTTGCCATTGGTTGAGTGAGTTCTGTTCATGCGTAGCCCGATGAACATATCCTTGGTTATGACTTTACCTGCAGTACTCAACATGCTATAGAAACTGCCCAGACTTAAAAGTTGTAAAAAATGTGTTGCTGTCTCATTCTTGGGTCATCTTTGCCCTTGTAGAATAAACATTTGGTATTGATTCCTACTCATAATTCCTGAAATGTGTACGATATAATGTAAAATTGCTTCATAAGCATGAAAAAGTATCTTGCTTTGGGAGGGTTACACAATGGAATGATACTGTTTAATAATCATGCATTAATGTATTTCCAGGTGTGGAGATATGATCGTTGCTGTAAACGGGCTCTCCACCGTGGGAATGAGCCATTCTGCACTAGTGCCGATGCTTAAAGAGCAGAGAAGCAAAGTTACTCTCAGTGTTATCTCTTGGCCTGGAAGCCTAGTTTAACCCCTTCTTTATGAGATCCTCCTTGATATCTCAATGCTGCTGTTAATAGCTGGTTAAAAACTGGGCCAAAATACTACAGTGCTCATTTCAATACTCATCATACTTTTAATACTTGCCATACCGGCGTCATGATTTCAGATCTTGCCCATACTCTGCTGGTATCATTGCATAATCACCTACGGAGCACGAGACTGGATCACACCTCTACGGACTTCAGCATTCTGCTTTGATCTGGACTACAACTACCTTAACTGGCGTGACTGATGTGGGTTTTACTTCCACAAAACCAAGTGGGATAAGGCTTGTTCGCTCTTCCTCAAGAAAACTGTCTAAAGTGCAAGGACTTGATTCAACACTCCACTCCAAACCCTTGGTTAACCTCGACCCATCAACAGCGACACCCGTTTGCTTACATCATCAAACATACATTCTACAGATTGTGTACAATATGCTGCATATGCCTCATACGTGAATAAAGTTTCACCGCTAAGACTCTGTTAACCCATGTTGTGCTTGGGTTTTCCGTGCCGCCTTGGTATGCCGTAGCTGGCCTCTGCATCTCTGGCAGTAATGAATAATTTAACAACTTGCATATTTCATCCGGTTGTGTATAAGCGTGGATTACTTTTCCTGGCCTCCAGTGTGTTTAAATGTCGTGCTGCTATAAGGATCATATTGGTTTACCTCTCAAGAATGTTGCCAATAAGCAACATTCTAAGGAAAGATATCAGCCATCCTACATTATATTTGTGAATTCCACACAATACAAGGGGCCAAAGCTAAATCTTAGTAAATAGGTTTTTGTACCATGCAATAATTGCTTTTTTTTTGTCACTAATAATAACGAATATAGACTGTACAAAGACAGGGATTTTTTTTCCTATGCGGTGTAGGCTTACCTTCCTGATGAATGTTTTGTTATTGTAAACAACTTTTGATATTTTTACTGCAGAATTTTACTATTTCGCTAATAAATTGTGCTAGCTTGTAGTGACATTTCTTGCAGGACAAGTAATAGCGATTTATTACAAACCATATCAAAATGTGTTTTTCTTAGTCAGCTGGTGGTATAATTGAATAATTAATTCCATTTTCAGACCACGAAGTAACACGGTATCCAGTAGTAATGTGTGTTTAAGTAAAAAAGTACGATTTACAGATTATCATTGCAAAACAGTTCGGTTAGTCTTTTTAACACTTTGAGGACCTGGGGTGATCAAAGCATTGGCTTCCTATGTATTGATCACATCACTGGCACCCAGAGGGTTAAATATTTGCCTGTAGCGTTATTTAAGCATGGACATGTGTATGCTGTGGCGATGAGATCCAAATGAGTAACGTGCATTGGTAGAATTTAAAGTGTGAGAGTGGCCAGATATAGCAAATTAGATTTTCATTCTGCTTCGTGAGGAGCATCCCAGTGCTGCGAACTAATACCAAGACTTTCTCATAGATGTTTTCACACAAAGTGGGCTTTGCTTAGGAATGGTAACAGTGGATACTGTCACATTTTGTAGAAACCAAAAATAAAGGAATTCAAGTGGTTCTACAACAGGGGTCTCCAGTTTTTTTCTTATGATTAATGGAAATACTCATGAAGAATACAAATTTAAAACACAGTATTTGGGGATTTAGGGTTTATTGGATTTTAAGCATTTACTATTCTACTTTTATTTTCTTCTTGGGTTAATTGCATTAGAATAGATTTGTAGCCATCACGTTCTTCAGACATGTAGTAGTAGTAGTGAGTTGTACTCTGGGGCAGGTGGTAAGCTGCCGCTGAAGTGTAGCTCATAGAATACTTGTTGGAGACCCCTATTTTGCAAATAATGACACATTAGATCTTCCACAAGTGGTCTTAAACTGTGATCCCTGGCGGTCATTACCAGTGTCCTTCTGAGGTCCTTCAGTAAAGATCCCATGAAGCACCCAGGCAGAAGCACCCTGTTCAGGGGTATAAACAGTGATATTTAGTAGTGGAGAAGGTAATATAGCTCCTTTGCAGAGACTTGATATCAGCTTTTCCCACCAAATAAAATAGACAACTAGTCATAAGAAGCGTGGCTAAACAAGTACTGACTTATAAGTTACAAAGCCCAGTCTTTATATACCATATTTGCTCGATTATAAGATGACCCTGATTATGATATTAATTTAAAAAATGAAAAAGCCTGAATATAAGACCACCCTATAAGAAAAAAGTTTTATTAGTAAATATTACCGTATTTGCTCGATTATAAGACAAGGTTTTTTTCAGAGTAAATGCTCTGAAAAATACCCCTCGTCTTATAGTCGGGTCGTCTTATAATCAGACCTCAAATAGGTCTGACTATGAGACAACTAAGATCCAGATCCCCCGCAGCTGCAGGGGACCTGGATCCTCCTGTACCATCCCCCGCCCCCCCCGTCCCACTTACCGGTGCTTCCCCGATGTGCAGCCGGGGCAGTGTGTAGATGTCTACGCGATTCGTGTAGACAACTTACGCTACAGCCGGAAGGAGGTGTGGCTAGCAGCGGGGGTTGTCTGCGTCCATCGCGCAGACCTTCCCCGGCTGTCAGAGATCAGAGTTCCCTGGCACCGGTGCGGGGAATTCTCTCTGTTGCCACTCTGCCCCATAATAAGGCATTTCTGGAGGCAGAGTGGCACATAGGGGGTCAAAAGGCATATCATGGGGCACAGTGGCAAATAGGGTTAAAAGGCATATCATGGGGCACAGTGGCATTTAGAGGGTTAAAAGGCATATCATGGGGCACAGTGGCATATAGGGGGTATAAGGCATTTCTGGGGCAGATGTGCATAACTGGGGGGGCAGGTTGGAAAATAGAAGGAAATAAAACCAAAATATTTTTCTCAATCATAGCTTTTATTAAAAAAAAAATAGTTTACATGAATTAACATTTACTGGTAAAACTTTTTTCCTATAGGGTCGTCTTATATTCAGGCTTTTTCTTTTTTTCCTAAATTAATATTCATATTTGGGGGGTTGTCTTATAATCAGGGTCGTCTTATAATCGAGCAAATACGGTAATATAATAATATTTGGACAGTGACACTTCATTATTTTGGCTCTACACCACCACAATGGATTGGCATGCAGACTTTCATCTTTAATTCAATGAATTAGGAATTAAAGCAACTTTCCTTCATAAATTAATTGGACAAACTAACATAATCGTTAAAAAATGCTACTTCTTAATACTTGGCTGCAAATCCTTTCTCATGTCTGGAACCAAATGTTGGGTTTCCCTTTTAGTGATGCTTTGCCAGGCCTTTAATGCAACCATCTTAAGTTGCTGCTTGTTTGTTTCTGCCTTCAGTTTTGTCTTCAGCAGGTGAAATGCATATTCTATTTGGGTTGAATTCAGGCGACTCAGCCATTAAAAATATTTCTCTTATTTGCCTTGAAAAGCTCTTTGGTTGCTTTCACAGTATGTTTCGGGTTATTATCCATGTGTACTACGAATCTCCATCCTGAATCTCAACTGAGCAGCCATAACGCTGTCTCCACCATGTTTCAGCTCATGCGCTGTTCCAAAGAATATTGTTTCAGGACTGGGGAAGCAGTTTTCTAGCAAAGTCTTTTACCTTCCGATTCTTGGGACTTACCAGTTGTTTGCCCCCCTGAATCCCACATTTGGAACCAACTCCATTAACTACTGTGTAAATACAATAATGAGGGTAAAGCCCACACTTCAAGCCAATTCTACAATTACTATTGAGGACTACATATAAGAATTGCAGTAATTCCTAAACTATTAACCCAATTTGGGTGTAAATACCCTTACATTAAAGCTGGATTTTTCATTTCAAATACATTGCAGTGTTGTACTAAGCCATAATCATGAAAATTGTGGTATCCAAATCACTGTCTAAACATTTATGTACCCATGTGTAATGTCCAGGTATAATTAAGAGGGCAATATCCCTACTGATGCTCAATGCATTCATGTGAGAGGAGGGTAATGGTGAATGATGTGTGCATGCGCTGGAGATTTGTAAGCTGAGAAGATGGTCCACAGTCCGGTCAATGCAGATCCTGTGGAAAGAAGATGATGGCTGGCATTGTCTGGATAATAAATAAATAATAGATACATTTCTATTTTTCTGGTGCAGCTGCTGGGGGCAGAAATGTCAGCAAGTAAAATACTTTCCTCTCCCTTTTCTTTCCTTATGTTCTATCCTTTTGCTCTTTTCTTCCAACTCTCTACCAATCTATTTTCTTTCTTTTCTCACCGTTTTTGACTCATTTTTTGCGATCTACTTTCTCTCTTCTGTCCCTTCTCTCTTTTGTCTATTTTCTCTTCTGTTTTTCTTTTTACTTTTCTTCTCTTATTTTTCTTTTGCCTCTCCTTTCATTGTACTAAAATAAACACTTGCAGCAACATGGCCACAACCCCAGGTGCAGCATCCCACAGCGGTCCGTTCAGTAAAACTAAAGTCCAACTCGCAAACTTACTATAGCCGGCCTACATTAGCACTTGTAAATTATTATTAAAAAACAACTTGGATACGCTGGCATGCAGGAGATGAAAGTGTACACGAGTTGAAAAAAAAAAGATGTGACTTTAAACGCAGAGGGTTGCAAGGTGACTTCTCCCAACCTCCGCCACAGTAAAGAAAATGAAAATAATTACATTTAAAGAAAATGGAGCCCCTTTTAATATTAACCAAGGCCCCCTCCGCTTAGGCAACCTGTGCACGGCCCTCTGCTAATGGAGATGGGAGGGTTAAAAATATCTAAAAAAAAGAACTGAAAGGAGGCATAGACCCCAAGCACCTCATTCTGTTCCTGGTAGGATGGGGGTTAAAATTAACCACCCCTTGAGGGGACATCTTTAAGATGTCTCACCAAAGGGCATTTAGATGATTTTAACCCCCCCTACACACCCCCCACCTTAATGGGATGTGGGGTGAGGACAGCTTGAGGTCTGAGCCTTCCTTCAGTTGTCACTTTTCACTTAACCCTTAACTCCACTGAACAGTCAGGAACTCTGACATAAGTCCATAACATAGGGTGAAAAGGAATAACCGTCTAGGGACCGGTACCTTGCGCTTTCTGGTGTTTTAGGGTGGACCTGTCATCCAGAAATCTGTAGTCCACGGCAGGTAAGCATAACACATTATTTATACATTGTGCTAGCTAAGTCACTATCAAATTTATATATAAAATCTTGTACAGATGCACACTGTCAATGCTGGTTCCCAATATTGCTGTCTAGGTGCTATGTGTTCTCAGCCAGACTGCCTCTTGCTCATTTCTGTACACATGAGGCCGAGCACAGCATTCTATGACCATACCTGGGAACTCTCTGGGTTTGACCAGCAATCTCCTGTTCTGGACACACCCTGCTCCCCGCCCATTTTTCCCCCGATGTCAGCTTTTATAAAAGGTAATGGGTTGGGAATATTTAAAATTTCAAATATTGTTTCTCATGTATATTTCCTAGCCAATTGGCTACCACAATGTAGGTGAAATACTACCGGCTACAAAGTGGCACTGTCACGACTTCAGGTACCGGGTCTGGTAGGAGTCCCTGCATTCAGAGTTCAGGTTCGGGATCAGAACCCTGCGTGGGGCAGGCAGGAGTCGGTGCACCTGGATGCTGACAGCTGTTTGCTGCCACTTTAGTCTTCTTCAGAGGCACCATCTACAGTTTAATTTCACTAGTAGACTTGTGCATTTCGATTCGTACATATTTTAATTTTCACCGAATTGGGCAAAAAATAGGCACATTTCCTACAAATGTCCAAAAATAAGGGATCCCCAACGGAACCAACAAAAACAAAGCAGAAATCTCTGAGTTTTTGTTGTTTTTTTCACTCTCACTCTCTCTCAAGCTCTCTGTCAGGGTCTCCCTAGCATGTCCACTAACCGATTCTGTGTCCGGTCTCCCTTACTTCAGTTCTGCTTCCTGCCGTGCCTCTTCCTGTGCTTCTGTCTTCTTTCTTTCTTCTCCCCGCTATACGCTCCATGAATTCGTTTTTTAGTACTATCTACTAACATTTTTCCTGCTGTGAAGATTTAGTACTAATAGTAGATAGGCCAAATAGTTTTTTTTTATCTGCCATCAAATTCTGTTTCTCTATTTATTTAAACCTGGGAGTCTCATTTAGAGAAGAAGATAAAAAGGCAAAATAATAAAATATATGCTATAATTCAGGATATAAAAATGAAATTCACCTGGGGGTTTTATTTTTAATTCACAATAAATAAAATATTATTAAAAATCCCTAATATGTAATACTTTATCTATGCACCATTAGTATCTGATCCATATACCTTCCCTACCAGTGAAATAACAATGCGCCGTATTATATTATGTATATGTTTCATTCTTTAAAGTATTCAGAGATTGTGTTCACTGATATGTCTTTATATAGTTTATATATTTTGGTGATTGGTTACCTTCATAAGAAATTAAATGTATTTCTGATCAAATCTATCAGAGAATACGTTAGATTAAAAGCTTTTACTGTTTCTTCAGGTAGTCACCCAGCAATTACAGATGATGAACTGCATTTCATTTTCCCACTGAAATTAATAACAGATGTAGCCTAGTTGACTCAGAGTGCAGTTAATTGAACAAAACAGGATACTTTAGTGCAATACAGCTTTTTAGAGCAGTTTGAAAGATAATCTCTGTTTGAAATAGAAAAATAATGTTCCTAATGCTATGCCTCTCTTTTTTTCTTTTTTTGATATAACGATAGAGAAAGACATTTGTGAATATATTTAAAACGAGTTTATTAAACAGGATTTGTGTATAACAGAGAGAAGGACCAGATATAAGATATAGAGGCTGGCTGGCAGGCAACTGGTTAGGACAGGGAGTCCGTCCAAATAATGTGGGGTTATTGTGTCCCATTCATCTATCGTCCAGAGCCGTTCTATCCAACAGGAAAACGACAGAAAAAAAGCAACAAAAAATCTGACTTTTGCCTAAAGTGCACCATGGTATAATAAAAACATTTTATTAAAACACTCTGAATCTTATTTTCACGTGGAAACAACATGGGCTTACTAGAAATAGTGAAGTGTGAAATCAAATAAAAATAAATCATGGAAACGGATTATACGGTGTGCCAAATAGGTGCATGGGTTAACAAAATACTGCGCCCAGACACACGTGGCCCTAGGCTCATCTCTGTCCCTATGTTTGCCCTACTTTTGCTCTTTTCATATAGCAGAAGTTGAGGAGCTAATTCTTAATTAACAGAAACCCCTGACACCCCAAGTCTTCCTCTTCATTGCTGTTGCTGCCTGAGCTGCTTTTACCCTGCTGCTGCGTGCCGGAGACAGGGGCAGTATGACACGGGGCAAAGAAGCATGTTTTTAGATGCACTAAGTATAGTTAAGACTGGTGGTAATTACCCCGCTGAGGCAGGTGCATCACACTCAGGTGCCCCATTGCACACCAGGTGCACCTTCCTAGGAGCATCCCTGAAACCATATTATTTTTTTACTTGCTCCACTTTTCTCTGTATCTCACGCATCGCACCACTTTCCTGGATGAGGTCCCGCCACTTCCAGTCTCGGGGGGGGGTGCACTAAAAAAGGAGGGAAGGTGGAACCCGCACTAACGTCTCCCAATCTTCATCTTTCCTCCTCTGATGTCCCTCCTTTCAAGGAGTGTATGAGTGTATCTCTGTGTTCTGTGGCCCTAAAGTTTACAATAAAGTGTATAGAAATACAAGAAAACAGGTTTATAAATTCAATTGGCTAAATAAAAAACATTTTTCTTTCCTTTACTGCCCCCACTGAAAAAATATTACATATGTTTCCAACCCTCTTAATAGAGGGGGCGCTCCAACCGCAAACCTGGGAAGTAACCAGGATCCACTTCTAGTTCTAGTTCTAGTCAGCTGAGGGTAGAAAAAAAGGGAGACTTTTCAAGACTGACACAAAGCTGTCAAAATATCTCCACAGTGTACCCCGGCACTGCGAACAGGACCATGCCACCCGAATCTTACAACCGAGTCCCGTTAGTCGTTATTTCTCTTCCCTGAGTTCCTTGAACATGCTACACAATCCTAATGCCCCACTTCAGAGTATACAAGAGACAGGAGGAGGAGATGTGTGAAGCTTGGTGGAAAGTTTGGGTTTAGACTGGGCAGGTCTACTAAATAATGTTTTTTTGTGGGTCGCCAAGAACGTCACTGTCCTAACTAAGCAGGATTTTGTGATGGGCATCTTCTGCCAAATCTGAAAATCCTGAAGATTTATTTTTGGGGAGCACGATACTGAATTGAATTATTCTGAATAGGAAGTGATTAGCTTCCCTGCGGTGAAAATATTTAAATTTAGTTTAAGTTGCGTCTGCCTATTTAATGCTAAACTAAATGCTGTAATACCTGTAAGCAAAACCGTCTCATCCACTCTCCGTAATAAACAGCCACCAACCTAATCATACCATAAAGAGATGTTTTTCCACAAAAAGTTCACTATGTGCAGAATGTTAATAGCCGGCTGAATATATGAATAGGCTTTGTGGTTCCACTTGAAACATAGAAAAATGGCCTCGGCATTAAAAAAGATAAAAGGGAAAAGGGCAGTAATGAATTTAGAGGAAAATGAACATTAATGGTACTCGCATTACTCATGTTCCACATAACAAATTATTGGAAATCTGTCAAGCACACCAAATTATCTACTCATCTGCTGATGTGGGGCCCTTTGGAGCCATCTAAAACCAGCAAAAGCAAGACAATTTGAGCTAATTTTACTATTTATAACAATAGATCGGACCATTAAGATAAATTAATGTCATTATCAAGTTTCTATGAAAATGACAAATACCACTTTTTCTTCATGCACCACAGGCTATTGACTAAAATAAAACAGACAGTACAGGCACTAGAAAGAGACACTCCAGATAATTATTTTCTAGTAGCTTGTTTGTCTCATGCCCGTTCATTTGCTTTCACCACAATTAGTTCTGTACACAATATGCTGTAACGAAACAGTCAACACTATGCAGCATTAGCGCTAATTGGTCAATTAGGAAGCGGGTTTCGGATTTTTTTAGTCCTCAAGAGAGCTGGGGGGGTAAAGATGAACCGCCGTGCAGTGAAGAGACTGTTCGATGTCGAAATGCTTTCTGGATTATGATACAGAGGGCAGTGAAGTAAATCAGAAGTCTGGCGAAGGGTTTGAGGCACATGGATGTCTTCTAAAAATCTGTGTAAACCGCAAAAAAAATAACTTGGCATTTTCCCAGTGCTGCAGTCTGTCCATACACAGAGGCACCTTGTGGATAAGGGGTTAACAGACATTTATTTGCCCCTTATCTTATCCATCTCTGTTTAACCTCTTGCATCAGGATGTTCTATGGCTCCTGAAAATACTGGTCCATAAACATCATTCAATAAACATGTGGCCATAGGGGCTGCAGGATGCTTAATCCTGGTGCAGAGGTACCCTACTTGTTCTAAAAACATATTTCATTTGTGTGGATACGGTATATTAGAAAGAGGAAAATTATGAACAAACATGTAGTGGCAGAACGCTCTGGTCTTTAGAGTAAGAAATAGTTCTTAAGGATGTAAGTGAATTCTGGCTGGATCTATTGATTGAAGTCTGGGAAAAGTCTTCTTAGTGGTTACTGCCCTCTGCAGAATTCTATCATTAAGAACTTCATATGTCCATACGGCAAATGGCTTGTTTGAGCATTCTCCGGCACAACATACACTCTGGCATACATATATAAACAAACACCAATTTACACATTCTAAAACACACACTTATACTTACTAACATACACACATTCATTCTCACACCACTCATACTAACACACACTCCATCTCATACCACTTACACATCCATGCTCACACACACTTTTATATCCATGCTCTCACACACTTTTATATCCATGCTCACACACTTTTATATCCATGCTCACACACACTTTTATATCCATGCTCACACACACTTATATATGCATGCTCACACACACTTTTATATCCATGCTCACACACACTTACATATCCATGCTCACACACACTTACATATCCATGCTCACACACACTTACATATCCATGCTCACACACACTTTTATATCCATGCTCACACACACTTTTACATCCATGCTCACACACACTTACATATCCATGCTCACACACACTTTTATATCCATGCTCACACACACTTTTACATCCATGCTCACACACACTTACATATCCATGCTCACACACACTTTTATATCCATGCTCACACACACTTTTATATCCATGCTCACACACACTTACATATCCATGCTCACACACTTTTATATCCATGCTCACACACACTTTTATATCCATGCTCACACACACTTACATATCCATGCTCACACACAGTTTTATATCCATGCTCACACACACTTTTATATCCATGCTCACACACACTTACATATCCATGCTCACACACACTTACATATCCATGCTCACACACACTTACATATCCATGCTCACACACACTTAGATATCTATGCTCACACACACTTACATATCCATGCTCACACACACTTAGATATCTATGCTCACACACACTTACATATCCATGCTCACACACACTTAGATATCCATGCTCACACACTTATATATCCATGCTCACACACACTTACATATGCATGCTCACACACACTTATACTGTAGTTAGGATGGCTGAAAAAGAAGATGCCCACACATTTGCCTCTTATTGGTGTAGAGCAGTCTGCTGTAGATCATTAGCCCCCCCCAACGCCTAGGATTCAAAGGTGAAATTTAAGGCATAGTTAACCCCTTAAGGACAATGGGCAGTCCCTAAACCCATTGAAAACAATGCATTTTGAGCCCTGTCATTAAGGGGTTAAATTGGTGAGATGATATTGAAGAACTCCCACTGACTTTCCTTGACAGCTGCAATGTCAATATGGTCATTCAATTATATTAAAATAAAGACACAGACACAGAGGCATGGAGATAAGAGGCAAGAGTATATTGAACACTGTGACAAATTTTAAGGCTAATTTAATTAGCCTGTAGTTGCGGAGGGGGCATTAGCTTTATAACCAACACCTCTCTCTTCCACAACATCGCTGCAGTCTGCTTGTTTAGATGTTGACCCAAAAATGACATTGCGGGGAACCCGGACGTGACATTGCGATGATTCAGCGTTCAAGTTCCGGATTTGATTATGTTGTACTGTAAAACCACTTTTTCAGGTATCCTGGGGGGGAACCTCCATATTTACCATTACTGTCAGTTCACCCCAAATATAACGCAAGCACAGTGTTTATGGAATAAGGCCCTCTATCAATGGTCTGCTGAATATTACAGAAATTAGGTGTAAGCATGGGCTTCCGGAGGGGGGGGGATAAGAGGAGGCAGTTGCGCCCTCTGTGTAAATTCAAAGAGGCCCACTGGAGTAACCTGCGGAGGAGGAGATACAGTGGGCTGGTTAGAGACGGTTAACTATAATAGAGGCAGAAAAAATATCGGGTAGTGGTCAAAAAAACGTTTAATTCTGTACACCCCTCTGCTGTGCTCTCCTCCTCTCCCTCTAGCTGGTCTGCTGCCCGGCACCCTGGTACTGTAACTGCTTCCTCAAAGACACAGTTTGCTGGCTGCAGACGCAAGGTAGTTTTATTTCACAAATTTATTGCTAGGGTTAGTTAATACTCCAGCTTCCATGACTCTCAGCCAATCTGGTATGTTAAGTATCAAAACTACCAAACTACCTATTTTGGTTCCAAGCCTTTATTTTCCTTTATTTACTACTCTCCTTTTTGTAATACTTTAGAATGCCACACTACACTACACAACATTATTTTTTCCTGACTGCAACTCCCATGATGTTGAGCCAGCAATAGTAGGAATAGTAGCTGTAACTGTAACTTGGGCATGGCAGGGGGGGTACAAAGTCTTCAGTACAAACACTAACATTTGGTGAATGCTTCTACAATTATATTCTGCAGCTATATTTCTGGCTGGACTTCATGGGGATTATAGACTGGGGTTGTGGTTACATTTATTATAAAGCACCAGCAAAAACACACACAAATCACACACAAAAACAAACTGGTACAAAAGGAGAAGAGGGCCCCGCTCTTGTGATCTATACTGGGTAGTTGTGGCTAATCTTTACTACCCAGCTATTGCAAACTAAAGTTGCGCAACCACGTTACCCAGGTACACGATGGTCTGTAGCTACTACAACCGTGATCATATCATTATTCCTATTAAGGGGTAACTAATATTTGCTTCCCACCAGGAAACCCCTCTTCTGAGCCAACAAAGGTAGACAATGGGGAGGAGGTAAGGAGATATTGGAGTTAAATCCCTGTAAGTATTTAAATGTTTCCATCACATCTCCTCGTTCTCTTCTTTCCTCCAAGCCATACATACTGAGTTCTCTTAGTCTTTGCTAATAATTTTGATCCTGCAAACCATTCACCATTTTTGTAGCCCTCCTCTGAACTCTTTCAGAACGTCAATATCCCACTGAAGATGGGGGTCTCCAGCGCTGCACCCAATATTCTATGTGAGGTCCCACCAGAGATCTGTAACGTGGCAGAACCGCTGATGCCCCTCGCTGTACTGCATAGTGCAATAAGGCACGGTTCAAGTCTTTTCACTTATGTATCATTTATGTAGCTCATTAAATGTACTCTCCGGCCATCATGTGCACTTTAGAAGGGGCATTCCAGCCATCCGATATAATTGCATACATATAATAGCTAAGTGTCCTGTTAAATTATCATCCCCCCCCCCATTGCAGATGCCTGGAGGAATTCATTAGAATCCATTCCCTGGCTTGCAGGAGATGCATTCGGCCAACAGACCCCCTGCTTGTCAGCGCATGCTCACGTTATACCCACCGCCAGCCGACTCTCTGGCTCACGCGGTAGTGGCGAGGGGTCTAACAAGACGTGCACAGAAAGAGCCTCGATTGAATTTAATTTTTTTTCCATGTAAACAATGCAAATTAAAGTATGTATAAAGTACTTTAATATGCATTCTTTGTTAGTTGGGCTGCATAAACGGCCAAATCCTAAACCTGAGCATGTTGGACATTGCTGAACTTTAGAGGATGTAGCCAAATGCAAATTGTGAGGGTTAGAGAAGAAACTGGTAAAATAAAAAAATAAAAAATTGAGAAAAATGCGGTTTTTTACAACTTTCGAAGATGCTGTTTTAATATATATATATTTCTTGGCTTAACTTAAAGTTTGGGGCCACCACATTGCCCAAAATGAGACATGGAGCCTTTAAATCAATGGGTAAAAATGGACTTATCCGGGGAATGTTCTGGATGCAAATAACATTTGAGAAATCCACTGCGATACTGAAAAGAAATGTGTTTTTTTTGTTTGTTTTTTAATATTAAATGATAGCGTACATAAAGTAGAATGTTTTTAGAAGAAAGCTACTTGTCCTGAATAAAAAACAATATATGGTTTGTGTGGGGGGGGGACATTATAGTTGAACAAAGCAAAAAGTGTAAACTTATGTAAAATAAAATACATTAAATGCTTACAATTTTTTAAAATGCATTTAATAAAAAAATACTTACCTTAGGTAGAAGCTGCAGCTCCCCACCTCCTCTGTGTAGGAACACCGTGTAAACTAATGTGCATATGACGGCCAGCGTCCCTTTAATATTCCTAATATATTTAGCATTCATGTAAGGATTTCAAGCTTTTTCTCAGTTACTGAAAATGAATAATTCAGGAACACACAGGTCTATTTTTTTTCTAAACAGTTCCATGAAGGGTTTACACAGAACCACTTCCCTGCCACTTCAAACATAAAGTGGATCTACGCCGTCTGTCAGAATAGGGCCATCTGCATTGGAAACATGCACAAGCATTTATTAAAATGAAATTCAACCCCTAAATGACCAGTCTGTGTTTTCCCTTCAGGACATCATTAGTAAATTTATCTAATTACTGACACGTGTAACCCCAGCAAAAGCCATGCAAAATGAATATGTGAATAATGAAGACTAAAAACAAAGGAAATACATTTAAATGGACAATATATATTTACATATAACAGATTATTAATGATTATCATTATTATTATATTTATTATTATGTATCATTTTATTCAGCGTCATCATATCTCACAGTGCTGTACAATTATTATTACATATTTATTATTATGTATTATTTTATACACCATCATCATATCTCACAGTGCTGTACAATTATTATTACATATTTATTATTATGTATTATTTTATACACCATCATCATATCTCACAGTGCTGTACAATTATTACATATTATTTATTATGTATTATTTTATATACTGTCTTCATATCTCACAGTGCTGTACAATTAGTAATATATACTATTATTATTATTATGTATTATTTTATACACCGTCATCATATCTCACAGTGTTGTACAATTATTATATATTATTTATTATTATGTATTATTTTATACACCGTCATCATATCTCACAGTGTTGTACAATTATTATTACATATTATTTATTATGTATTAGTTTATATACTGTCTTCATATCTCACAGTGCTGTACAATTAGTAATATATATTATTATTATTATGTATTATTTTATACACCGTCATCATATCTCACAGTGTTGTACAATTATTATATATTATTTATTATGTATTATTACAGTTATTATTACATATTATTTATTATTCTGTATTATTTTATACAGTCATCATATCTCACAGTACTGTACAATTATTATATATTATTTATTATTATGTATTATTTTAAACAGCATCATCATATCCCACAGTGCTGTACAGTTATTATTACATATTTATTATTATGTATTATTTTATAGTCATCATATCTCACAGTGCTGTACAATTATTATTACATATTATTTATTATGTATTATTTTATACACTGTCATCATATCTCACAGTGCTGTACAGTTATTATTACATATTATTTATTATTTTATACACCGTCATTATATCTCAGAGTCCTGTACAATATATCTTTGTTTCTTAAATTCTATTAGGCATAAATCTTTTATTATAATTAGTTATTATTTACCATCATCATTTAGTAAATAAAGAGTAAAACTGGTACATAGGTGAGTACAATTATTACTATGTAGCGTGTGTGATTAGAACGTAGGGTTTTGTGGCGTAGGCTGCCAAAATGGAAATACATTTGCTTAACGTAAAGCAACACAAAGGATCCACTTAGAACCTGAATGCATTTATCAGTCGGTGGCGTTGGGGGATTGCAGTGCAGTAACCCCAACAATTTATTTTTATCTATCTTGGCAGGAGGCCAGTTCTCAACTTTCAATGTAAAAATCATGTATCTTCCCACCTGCATCTCTTTTTAAAATCACTTTTCTTTAGGCTGAAAAGGGAAAAGGACCCCAACGTATAAAAACGTTGTTAAAACTGCCACCATCAATAGAACGAGAAAACCATAATAGCCGACAAAGAAGAAACAAATGGCATCTTTTAGAGACGGCTCCCTTGTTACTCGTTAAAAGCTACAACCTCTGATGTTAACTAAATTTAACCCATTCTGACCTTGAGTTGGCCCTTATCCTCTGCTTCACGTTTCATTTCATTCATTCATTTGCCACGTTTGCTGAAACCATGCATGGCAGTCATTGGAAAAGTATTGTATGCGCCACACAAAAGACTGTCTTGGCCTATACTATGACAGGAAGCCCGCAATAGGCGGTAGGGTCAGCACCTGTGCTTAAAAGCAGGTGATGGAGATCGTGTACCCTATTCTAGAGCTTCTTGTAATAGTTTCTTTTCCCCGGACTATCTAAATGTGGTTTAGGGCAATCAAAACAGGATCGGGCTGATTTTCTTTGTGCGGAAGACTTTCAACAGCTTCATCTATTGCTGTTCAACTGACTGTAAAATCAGTAGAATTACTGTTGCAAAAAAGAGTCTCCTTCCTTTAATAAGGTCATAGATATGTCCTGGGTGGCTACACAAAGCCGCTTCTTATAAACTCCGCAGCTGAAGTTGATAAGTTGTAGAGGCAGGCATCCAGCGTTTCAGTGTTGCGGTGAAATTGTGTTCCCCCCTGCCGGGGCAGTGCCGGGAGTTACCCATTTTTAAAATAACATTAACCACCAGGGAGTTGTAACTTTAATTGTATGGCGCCACTATCACAGAACACACAGTATTACGCTTGCATTGTCGTGTACACAGCCAGTGTCCGTCTTCATGGGAAATCCGTGCCTTAGTTGTGCTCAGTAAACAACTCCTTTCTTCCCATTAGAAAGGAAAAAAGGATGGGATTTTGTTAATTCAAATGAATGGCTCCAGATATATGGAATAAGGTTAACTATAATAAATATTAATGCGAACTATATTTGTTATAACCATTTTTGGCTAAATTATATTTAAGAGGCTGGTGAATATATGGCTTACTGAATAATAATATGTTGATATAATGCACAATATACATTGTACATAGAAAGGTTACATGGTTTATAGATGCGAAAATTGTCCCTGGGCCCCCCTACTTCAACAGCTACTCAGTGCCATCATTGCCCCCAAACAACTTGTCTGTACCTTCTTTGACCCTTGCCCCCTTCCAACATACAAAAAATGTAAACACACTTACATAAATTACAAACACTTACTCATACTCACTAACACATACTCCATCTAACCCCACTTACACAAACATGCTCACAAATGCCTACGCATTCATGCTCACACACAAGTATACATCCATGCTCACACACACACACACAAGTACACATTCATGTACACCTCCATGCATACATACATATACACATATATATATATATATCCCACCTCCCGACCCCTGCCCCGCTTACTTCTCACTGCTCCTGCAGCTTCCTCTGCGGCTGCTCAAACTCTGTGGGAGCAGCCTCGGTTTCACTGCAGGGTCATGTGATGTCACGTGACCCTGATACACTCCTGTCTCCCCGTGCCGGTTCAAAATAGTTTAGAAAGGGCCCTTTTCCGACCTGGAGTGGTCCAGTCCAGGTTAGAGGGGTCCTTTCTAAACAATTTTGAATTGGTATGAGTAGACAGGAACAAGGGGTCTCGGGGTACCCCTGTAGTTACGCCAGTGAGCAGGGCCAGACTGAGGATGATGAAGCGGGCCACCTCATCATCCCCATTCCGGCCATTTAATGCTTGTACGTGCTGCTGACGACTAAATATGTCTTGCGCTGGCGTGAATGAGTATGGGGCATTGTCTGGGCCTGGTCAACTTCACCTGCTACCTATATTCAAGATTGATTTGGACAAAGCATTGAAGCAAGCACTGATAGGAAATTTTTAATTTTTTATTAAAAATGAAGTGCCAGTCCTATATGAATAATAGAGTTCACAATTTTTTTATTTTAATACTCATTTAGTTATTTTTAAAAGGTGAATAACTGTATATTGTTTAAAGAATTAATCATCAAGCTTATCAAATTCTCTGTGGAATTAATAACTACAAGGAGATTAAAAAAATGGCAAACTAGATGGGTCAGCTGGTTCTTTTCTACCTCCGCTGTGTATCATTGTGCACATCTTTAAAGCACCATGGGGCTTGGAATTCAGCAACCCAGAAAATTACTTCATATAATTATGATTTTTTTACCCTTTTCATCCAAAATGAGACTGTATGTCAAAGAGTTTGAACATACTAAATGCTCTTATTTCTAACAATGTAGCACTAGATGGGAGGTTATATTGGTACAATAAAAAAAAACATAGAATGCATATTATTTGGTGCATCATGGACGGATCAGAGGGAATTGAGTGTTCTATGGTATAAACATCTGTTTTTATTCCTGGATTTCTCTGTAATGCCTTTTGTTTAAGATGTTTTTATTAATAATTTCAAATCATCCACTTAGAACAAATGTTAACGAGCATTTTATTTTTATATGTTACATTCTTTATATAAAAACATAAATAGTGATATAAGATATATTTGTGAGATGTTATATTATAAGGGTAGTTAGCACTTCAAATGTTTCTAGGAAGTGGATAAAACGTAATATTGTGAAAAAAAAATAGGTAGGGAAAGGTATAAATTGAATTTCCAAAAATGATAAGATGATAAGATTAATTTAGTGGTCTGTTGTAGAGCCCCGAGTTCCCTTAAGAGATAACGCTTGTGTCAAAACCTGATAAGTGGTTGCATTAATTCATGCCAGCTGTGAAAATATACCCAAGAGACTTCTAGCAGAAATGTGACACAGAAATGTGTGAGATATCCAAGATGTTTGAATAAATGTTACGGTTTTATTATCCTTTTGCTTCTGCTGTCAGTTTGTTTTCAATACTTTGAATGCGTAACAAGTAGTGATGTAACATCCAGATGTTTAAACACAAGAACAATATCAAAATGGTAACATTACTATTGATAAAAAGAACTCTAAATTACCTAATACACGTGACCCCTGTCTGTGCTGAGTCCGGCTATACACCAGAAACCAATTGTTCCATCTATTTTCTCTCTTCTGCTCTAATCTTTGGGGTGTTGATTGACAGTGATATATACAAAGGGCTGTAAATTCACACCTAAACTACAATTTGGAAAAAAAAAAAAACTTAAAAATAACTACAACAAACTTTGATAAAGGCTGGTGGTAGAATTAGTGCATGGAAAGTTAAAATACCACAATTTGAAATACTCTAGGGTGTTTAGTTTTCCAAAATATATAGTTTCATGGGGTAAATTTAACTGACATCTCCTGACTAAAGTCATTCATAGGTTTGTTGTTTGGGGCTAGAAGGCCACTTTTGGGAGACGCACATTGTTTTTTCATTTTGACATCTGGTCAGTCTGCACCCGTGTCCTAATTGGGACATCCTTGAGCCTGGCATATTCGACTTACCCCATCAAACCATAATTTATTTATTTTTTTAAAGCTAGACAACCCACAATTGAAATGCTAGTATTTTAATGTATTCTATGCCAGGATTTTTGGGAAGTTAAAGCATTAATTTTAGCACTTGCTCATAAAAATAAACTTTTTGAAAGCCATAGAATTCAAAAATGAATTTTTTCACACGACTATACCTTTGCCAGATAATACAATGCATAAAAAGCGGGAAAAATCGATTCCATTTCCAATTTATTCATGTAAATGTTGGTGTGTGTGTGTGAAACATTTGAACCCATTCCCATACTTTGAGAAATAAAATTGATTTTGAAATTAAAAAACAGTAATTTTACTCACCGTAAATTCTCTTTTCCCAAGTATAGTGGCAGTACCGATGGGTTTGCTCTCTTCCCCGGGACAAACACTAAAAAAGATAGAAGGGGTTAAGCTCCACCCCCCCCTTACCCTATAACTGCACGTACCGGCGACCAGCAGTCAGTTAATAACAAGAGGACCAAAGGATGGAAAAACATTATCTTATAACGAAATTAGGGAGGGAAACCTGTACTGCCACTATACTTGGGAAAAGAGAATTTACGGTGAGTAAAATTACTGTTTTTCCCGGCGTATAGTGGCAGTACCGATGGGATATAGCAAGATCCCCCCCAAAAAGGGAGGGAGTTAGATCTTAACAGCGTGCAGGACTTGACGTCCAAACTCAGCTGCCGAAGCAGAGGAAATGTCCAGTCTGTAATGTTTAATGAAAGTGTTCCATGAGGATCACGCTGCTGCTTCACAAATCTCCTCCGGAGAGACTGAAGACCTGGAGGCCCAAGAGACAGAGAAGGATCGTGTGGAGTGAGCCTTAATCGGAGGAGGAATAGTCGCACCACAGGAGTCATATGCCAGCCGGATGGCATGGGAGCCATCTGGCCAGGGTAGATTTAGATACAGCTTGACCTGAAGATCTTACATGGAACTAAAGGAACAGATGGTCAGATGAGCGAAATGGAAGCGGTACGCCCCAAATATATGGTAAGAGCTCTCTTAACATCTAGACAGTGCCAGTCCCTTTCTTCTGGTGTCATAGGGTTTGGAGAAAACGTTGGCAGGACTATAGGTTGGCTAATATTAGCTTGAGATAAGACTTTAGGCAGGAATGACGGCCTAGGATACATAAGTACGTCGTCCTGATGAAAGAGGAGAAAAAACCTTTTGAGGCTGAGAGAGCCTGGAGTTCCTCAATCCGTCGTACCGATGTGACAGCTACTAAAAATGCGGTCTTCAGGGAGAGGAATATAAGTGAAACCTCTTGGAGAGGCTCAAACGGAGTCGAGCATGGAGCCTTGAGCAGAACGGTAAGATCTCACGGTGGAAAAAACGATGCAACAGGAGGTCTCTAATCGTGATGGCCTTAAAAAAACTCCGAATGAAATGATCCGACGCCAGATTGAGTAGCAGAAAATGACGAAGAGCAGACATCTGCCCTTTTAAATGTTGCAACTTTGAGGCCCGCTTTAAATCCCACATGTAAAACACGCAGAATGACCGGAATGGGTGGAGGAGAAGACTGCAGGCCTTGAGACTGACACCATTCAAGAAATTTCCTCCAGGTTCATAGATAAAATCTTGATGTAGAGAGATTTACTGACCCCAAGGGGAGAGTAGTCATAACTGGGTCTATACCTTGATATTTCATGATCAGCCTTGCAGCAACCAAGCCGTCAATCTGAACATTTGAAGGATGTGGAGTGGAATTCCCTTCGTCTCCAAAACGTCTGTGGACAACGGAAGGTCCCCATATGTTACCGAAAGCTGGCAAAGGTGGGAAACCAGCTCCGGTTTGGCCAGAACGGGATAACTGCCAGTACTCTTGTCCATCTTGACTTTGAGCAAGACTCGAGGAATCATAGACACCGGAGGAAAGATGTATGCCAGGTTGAATCGCCACTTGATCTCCAGACCATCCAAAAAAAGGAGGGAAAACCATTCTGTATAGAGAGGCAAAAAGAGGGACTTTCCGATTCAGTCTTGTCGCCATGAGATCCACTTCCGGCAGGTCTACTATTGCCACCAACCCTTGAAAAATAGGCGGATGAAGGGACCAATCTGCTTGAGGACATCTGTTTCTGCCAGTACATTGTTCTGACTTCTGATGTGGACCGCCGAGATAGCTTCTAGATTTTCATGTGCCCATAGCATGATATTTGTGCACAAACTTTGGAGACTGGTTACTCTCATACCTCCTTGTCTGTTAATATAGGCTAGTGTTGTGGCGTTGTCGGATTGAATCTTCACTGGGATGCTCAATATCCATGGTTTGAAGAGTACTTAAGCCTTGAAGACGGCATTTAGTTCCCTGAAGTTTGTCGATTGACGCGCTTCCTGCACTGACCACGTCCCTTGTGCTGTGGGAAATTGGAAATGAGCTCCCCAACCAGTCTGGGATGCGTCCATGGTAACTATCAGCCACTGCTTGGGCTGGAAGGACAGTCCGCTTGTCAAATTTCTTTTGACCTTCCACCACTCTAGTTGTTGAAGTACATCCTGAGATATCAGAATGTACTTGTCTAGATCCTCGTCGGTCCCGGACCAGTGTGACAGAACGTGCCATAGCAGAGGCCTCATTCTTGCCTGTGCCCAGGCTATCGCCGGCATGGTGGAAGTCATAACTCCCAAGCTGCTCATTACCCTTCTGATAGAGCAGAGAGGATACGCTTGTAGCTCGGCGACACTTAGCCGAATGCGTATGGCCTTGACTATTGGAAGATAGAGGCGTAGAGATCTTGAGTTTACCTGAAACCCCAGAAACTTGATCTCTGTGGTCGGGTCAAGCGTGAATTGGCTACATTCAGAAGCCAGCCGTGTTTGAGAAGAGTGATCATCACTTGAAGAGCTGTTAAAAGTTGTGCAGCGGATGAAGCTTTTATCAGCCAGTCGTCCAGATATGGAACCACAGCTATTCCCCTCAATCTCAGTTCTGTCGCCAACGGAGTGAGAATCTTGGTGAAGACTCTTGGAGCAATTGATAGGCCGAAGGGTAGCGCCTTGAACCGAATGATGGAAACCTTTGCTTGTCTTCACTGCAAATCTCAGAAATCTCCTTGACTCTACTGCTATTGGCACCTGCAGGTAAGCGTCCTGTAGGTCTAGGGAAGCCACATAATCTTCTCTCTGAATCATTTGAGTAACCGAAGAGATGGTTTCCACACGGAAGTGTTGATATGGAATATATTGGTTGATGGACTTCAGATCCGGTACAGGATGAAGAGTGCCCCGGCTATGGGACCAGGAACCTGTATCTTTGAAACGTTTTCTATAACTCCCTCTCGAGGAGTGTAGATGCTGCTATAATAAACGCTGCATACTTGTTCAACGCTGGGTAAGAGGATACTAGGAAACAATTGCGTGGAGACCTGCAAAATTTTATGGTGTAGCCTTCTGATATAATCTGACGGATCCATGGGTTGCTGGTAGTCTGAAGGCGACCTCCCAATTTGACAGAACCGTCTTGCCCTATCTTGTCTAGCTGTTAAGGGTAAAATCTGGAATCTTTATGTTTCTGAAAGAAAGATCTATCCTACGGTGAGGATAACGCTGCCGTGGAATATCTCTGCCTATAATAGGGATACCTGCGGATCCATGTAGGCTAGACATCAAGAATTCATTACAAAGCTTCAAATTCTCCAAAAGTTGTGAAAAAGATCCTTATCTGCATCCTCCAGAATGTGGTCTTCCAATTTCTGGAGCCATAAGCCTTGAGCTCTCGCTATTGCTGCTCCAGCTGATGTTGCTTTGCTTTGATGACCTTGGAAGATTCTTCTATTAGCGGTCTCAGCTCCTATGTCCAAGGTATCTTTTAGGCCGGAAACCTCTCCGATCGGCAACGTAGTTTCCTTAGACAACTGAGCAATCTGGACATCATCCTTAGGAAGCTCTCCCCACATGATGTCATCTTAAAGCTGTAAATATGTTTAAAAGTGTTCTAGAAACAAACACACATCACTTGGATGTGTCCACTCACGCTGTGCAAATTCCATTAGGCGAGGCAAAATTAGAAAACCCTTTTTCTTAGCTTCTGGATTCAACCATATCTGGTTTACTCCTGTAACAAATTTCCCCAGTTTTTGCGAAGGAAAACCGGATTCCGACTCTGAACCTTCAGAACTGGACACATCCATAGATGAACGCGAACATTCCCCAGATGACAACTCTGATGTGGATGAACTTCGCTTGTCGTGCACCCTTGGTTTGGCAGCCTCCTTAAATGCTTGAAATGTTTGAGACAAATTATCCTGGAACCAGGATAGAAAGGACAGCATATCCTTCTGTTTCTCTTTTGCCCGGATATCTGCTAAACACTGCTGGCACATCTCCTCCTGTAGCCGTTTGGGAGAGGAGTTACATTCAAGGCAAGCCAACTGTTTAGACATGCATGAAGCCTTTTAGGGAGGAGCCGAAGGCATTTTATCCTTCTCTGGAGATGAAGTTAACATATTTTTTGGCGTATCAATAAAAAGATCACCAAAAACCGTGTGGGGGGTTCAGACAACACGGAAACCTGTCCTGACACACACTCTTGTGGTCAGACAGGTTTGCACAGCATAAAATAGGCAGCCAATTTTGAATTTGGCGCCAAAATCGGATGATCCGAGCCGCGCATGCGCTGTAGCACGGCCGGATCATCAGTGGAACGCATAGCCACCCGGGCGTGCGTTCCACTGTACTGCGCATGCTCCTCCCCTGCTTGAAACAAATCACCGCTACAGATTCACTCTGTAACGCAGTGCTGCAAAGATAAGCCGAGTTCCCACCCGGGGAGCGAACGGACTTGCAGGAACCCCCTTTCGCCGGACACAACCCGTGTGCCGGCCGATCCGGATCCAAGCTGCCGAGGCAGAAGAATGGAGCAGAATCCCCAGTGCTCGTCCCTGCGGGACAAAAAAGAACTGACTGCTGGTCGCCGGTACGTGCAGTTATAGGGTAAGGGGGGGGTGGAGCTTAACCCCTTCTATCTTTTTTAGTGTTTGTCCCGGGGAAGAGAGCAAACCCATCGGTACTGCCACTATACGCCGGGAAAATATATGTTCCAGTACAATCCTTAAAAGCCATATTATATATTTCTTTGCCATCTCTTATTAGCCATTTCACTGCCTCAATACCAACCTCAGGGGCTTTTGAGGTGTACAGGGACTGGACGTCAAGTGACCAATATCTCTTCTTTAGGAACATTGGACCCACAACCATCTAAAATTCATGGAAAACTGGAATCCTTAGTGAAGGACATTTGCAGGGGAACATATTTTTGCATGATCTTGTCTAGATAAATGGCAACAGGCCGAAAAATTTAATTCATGCCGACTACTATACGTCAGCCTAGAAGATCATTTGGGCCCTTTTGTATTTTAAGTGATATATGAATTGCCAGTAGAATGGGAAACCTGATGTACAGATCAAATTATTTTTGCCAATAATACCAAAACCCAGGGCTTGTTAATATGCAATAATTGTAACTGAAGTATCAGACTGCATTGAAGCGCTCTATAACATTCAGACTCCATTGATATTGCCTTGAGGTACACAGAAAGGATATGCGGTTCCTTTAATTTCAGACTCACAAGGCTCCCGTTTAGGTAGGTATTACACAATGGGCCAAATAGTTAACCCGAGCACCCAGCCTATTCACGCACCTCTTTCTGCTGAAGCCATGGAGGGTCTGAAAATATATTTTAGTTTACAACCCAACCCGCTGGATATTGCAAACATTTTCTAGTTGTTTGATGAAGTCTGTTGGCTTTTGCTTAGGGCCAAACTTAGAGCCCAAGGTGAGAACGTTTACCAAAAATCTTGTAGATGGATATTTAACAAACAGGATTTTTTTTTCTGGAAGCATAGAGCTCATGACCCAGTGACTTATACAGGATGCATATGATGGTTGCATTGGACCCTTTTCTTGTTCACTGCTCACAGCTTGGCAATCAGGATTACTTGATTCGCATTATAGAGGACAAGGATGAGACTTGGCTATTTGTAAAGGTACCAGGAACAACCTGTGACCATTTGATTTTGGTAATCATGTAATATGGAACTCACCAGTTTCCTGTTTTTGATTAACAGTACACTTGTATGCATGGTGTGTGCTTGTCTGTCCCATATGCTAAATTGTGATACTCTCAAGCCTGTGTTCTATATGATGTAGAGCCATGGCAGAAGTCAAATCCATCCAAGACACTGCCATAGATAGGCGTTTGATATTTGTAAGGATTATCCCATTCTTCCTGGTAAAGAAAATATTTATCACCCCACATGGAAGAGTTTGTGTGCTGTAAGAGTGATACAACTAGACCAAAATTGATTGCCTGTGACTCCATCTTTAATCATTACTTTAGGTAATGATGCCACTCCCCAAAACCTGTATCATATTCCTTTTACAGTTACCATAGCACATAATACATAAAATAAAGTACACAGTAATACATCTGTGCCAAATCAAATTGCTTTCAAAACAATATACTTAAAAAACAAAAATAGACTACCTATACTTTGGTAATTTGACATAACATGAAAGATGTGCTTTGCATAATTTAATCTTATTTAAGGCTTAATTGGTCCAGCAGAGCGTGAGTTGTTTCAGACTCCTGTGGCTTATTCTCAGGTGCAGCTTCAGTGTCACATACTGTAGGCGCAAGCGCAGCCAAATCATTCTTTGAAGGCTTGTACCCAGAAAGACGTGAAGCAAGACTCCTTCTTTGACGAGTTCTCACCTTCTGTGGGTTGAAAACGAAGTTAAGCCATTTCACATTCTGCTAGATAGCCATTACAAAAACCACTTAACTTGGGTTGGGGGGGGGGTATATTGCTATACTGGTCCCATAAAGTCCTAAATTTATAACAGTGGTCCACTAAAAAGTGAGGAACTATTTGGGAATAGTATTGCATGTACAGACAGTTTAGAAGATACTTACTTGCTTCTTTTTCTGTGCTGGATCATGGACAACACCATGCCTTTCCAGACTTAACTATTTAAAGAAAAAAAATAATTTAAAATCATCCCAACATAAGACATCGACTGCTTAAGTCTGCAGAAGTTCTAGAATGGCTAGAGATCAAAAAACCAAAACAAACCAAGACCTAAAAATCTGCAGTGTGAATGCATGTAAAATATTCAGGTATAGCATACAAATTTGAAACTTACTTTCAAAGCAAATGTCTTGCCACAACCAGCATGTTCACAGACAAAAGGCCTCTGCTCCTCATGAAACGTAAGGATATGGCTTTTGAGATTGAACAGCGTGGTATATGTTCTGTCACAGCCTTCCCTAGGACAGTTATACACTTTTCGCTCTTCAGAATGGACCACCTGGTGTTCTTTCAGGTAGGCTTTAGTCTTGAATTTTCTGTTGCATACATCACAGACAGAAGGTTCTGACGGGAATGAAATAGATTTATAGAGACTCAGTCATTGTCAATATTTGGAGACCTATGGTTCTCAAATATTATGCAACTTTCTATGTTGATGCCCCTAAAAACAAAAACCACAGCAAAAATACCAACCTTCTGGCCACAGCCTCCAAGCACAACATTTTTTAACACTATGTCCCCAGAAAACTACAAACCCATAATTTTTGGGGTTTAATGGATAGGGATTTCCATGAATATCAAATTTTAGAACAAAAAAAAATTGTCGTCATTTGCCCTGAGGGCTCATAGGTATTTGCCTAGATCAGCAAGAACATTGATTCAGTCTGATGATCCCTTAGTTTGATCTAATCACAATGCATTTAAAAACTGTTAAAGTAGGTTTGCCTTTAAGGCAGTAACAAAGCGAAAAGTTCAGTAGATGACCCGAGGCAGTGACTTTCTAGAGGAAATGGAGCTCACCTTTATGGGTAGAAGATTCATGTTTCAGGTAGTCAGACCAAGTCTTCCCTACAAACTCACATGTGCTTATTTTGCATGGATAACCTGTAATGGACATGTGACAAAACTGTTAGAAATTCATTAATAAGGGAGACATTGTTTATTTCATCATACTACCTTCTAAATTTAGCATCCTCCAAAACACCTTGTGGAGTGACCTGTACTTCCCTGGGGAGTTTTTCCTCCAGCTGCCTTGTAGGCTCTCCTGGATGACGTTAAACTCACTAGCAGGACAGTCTTGCCAGGGAGTAGCACCAGTCAGAAGCAAATTTATATCCCAGGAAGGACTTTACATTCTTAACGGAAGCATGCAGAAAGAACTATGGGCACCTCTATCTTGCTGCTCTCGTCAGTCCATGGAGCCCAATGTATGCACAAACTATTGGCACCTCCATCTACCTGGCCATGGGCTAGTGGTAAATAAAGATTGGACTACTTAAGCGGTGTTGTGCATCACCCCAGTGTCGACGTACTCAGTCGAGGCAGACACCAAAGATAGTCTCACCTGCTAGTTGAGCCAGGCTCTCCCACAAGCCCCATAGATAACAGAAGTTCCTACCCAGGATAGAGCAAGAACAAAAGACGGAAGAGGGGAGGTTTCAGGAGTTTTCGCCTGTCCAAGTATGGCAGGATATGAGTCAAGGCTACTGGAAGTGAACTAGAAACCGTATTACATCTACAAAAAGGGAGCCTTCACTAATTTGAGACATTTTAAGCTGTATTTGAAGTACCTGCATGTACTTTCTGATGACGTTTTAGCCTGGAAGGCACACAAAAGCTCTTGTCACATCCTTCAAAAGTGCACCTGGGAGATTGAAACCAGAAGTCAGTACAGAAAGCACCAGACGGAAGGTCTTTTAGTAAGACAAGTACTAAGGATCACTTTAACCAAGAGCCTATCACAACATTTTACAAGAGCAGAAGTCACGAGTCAGCTACACATTGCTCTGTATTAGTCTCCAGGTTACAGTTTTAACAGTAGTTTAGAAAGCATTTTCCAGTTTTACCTGCATTTAAGGTACCGTGCTAGCAATATGCACTTTTATTCACTTGGCTGATATATCAATAGTATATGCAGCTTAACTGCACACTTACTTACTTGAACGGCAGCTCGTTTGTATGCACGCACATATGGACCTTCAGTTGGTTGTGTTTCTTGAACTTTTTGCCACAGTCAGCAAACTCACACTGAAAAGGGTAGATTAGCATCAGTATACAGTTACTTATACTAAATGTAATTGCGTTAAAATACAAAATTAAACATTTGCACATCAGGAATGGCGTCCCTCTATTTAGTTATTCCTACCCTTTGAAGACTAGGCTTCAGTAAAGGCAGAGATAGCTTCCCCATCACAGACGTTACTCTGCACCAGGTTTTATGGGGTCATTATGTTTTTAATAAAGGTCTCAAACTGTTCCAAAATGGAAAAAAAAATCACTAGCCATAAAATTCATCTGACAGCATTAAACAGACCGAGATTAGCAGAATATGTCGTGAAGGCCATGAAAATAGCATGCTTTAGAGGTGGACTTGACTAAAACCGATATTAGCCCAAAGGGTACCCCTTCAAAAACCATTCAAGTTACACATGAACTCGCAACTGATACACAAACTGCCACCAGTGTAGCGCAGTATCCACCAAGCACCTCAGGCTTATTTTACAAAGTCACCATGAACTTACCACATACGTCTGACCGTGATCCATATGAACCCGATTGAAGTGCTTCTTCATGTTAGCTTTTGTAGAGAACTTCAGGTCGCATTCCTCTGATTCACACCTGCAAGGATAATGCAGGTTAACAGACTGGAGTCCGTTTACCATTCGAACGCTTTACCTCCGACGAGTATATTTTCTCAGATAATGGAAGTACCGCAGTGTTACATGCACAGTGCAGAGCATTCCAAGATTTAGAGTCAGATTTGGTAAAGATTAAGCCTTTATTGGCCATTACACGCCAGTCAGCCAGTAAATGTACCATTTTAACAAGTTTGCTTTATCTTGTTCTATGGCTCACGGCACAACTCTTTACGAAGTTTGGAACAGCAGCCATCAGAAATGGGACCAAGCATCTTCTCCCACGGCCCAGACACCCCACCTCCCATCAACACACAGGTGACATTGTGTCTTCCTGATCTCCTAAATCAGGAGATCTTCTCTAGGGTGCCATTCTTTGCTACCTGTTCGAAGAGCATCGCTCACATCCACTTACTTGTAGTTCTTCTCTCCAGTATGTGTTACTGTATGACGACTCAAGTGATACATTGTGGCAAAGCCTTTATCACATCCTTCATATTCACAGCGAAAAGGTTTCTGTGACAATAAAGGGTTTGTTAGCACTTCACACGCAAAGGTCCTCTTTAAGTGCTAATTATATATATATATATATATATATATATATATATATATATATATATATATACACACACACACACACCATTAAAACTAGAATATCAGCTGTACAGCCATAAGAGGGTGCCCGACGCAACGTACATACTGATTTCATCAACACCCCCCCCCCCCAAATACCAACATGCACTACCCTTAATAAAATAGGTCCTGTAATAATTGTCACCTACAAAGGCATTTTTGTATGGCCAGAAGTATGTATGCATGTGTGTGTATGTATGTATGGGTGTATGTGTGTATGTGTCCGACACCGTACTTAGCCAATCTGCCACTTAAGGACAAAGTGTGATGCACCAATCAAACATGACCCCAAAACATGCCCCGACACGCCTATCCCGAGCCTCACCAATGAGGTTAAACTTGGCTGACACATTAAACACGCGGGAGCCATTAAATACATGCTATTAAACCGTCCCCCGTGCCCCTGGGACACCCACCTGTCACCCACCCGCGCCGGGACACATGAGCCCTACCGAGCCCGTCTTACCTGCCCCGTGTGCTTACACAGGTGCACCTGCAGCTTCCAGTCCTTGTTGAAGGACTTGTTGCAGTCCGGGAAAGAGCAGATAAACTTATTGTACACGGGAGGCACCGTAGTCTCACCCATCACAAGCGCGGAATCAACGGCTCCAGAGACTCCTACACCAACCTGGCAAACCCAGGGAGCCATAAGCGCCGCCATGTGCAACTTTATCGTCCTGGAAGGGATGAATAAGCACATACGGGGGGGGGGTTGGCTGTAAGAACTCACAGCCGCCTGCAACTCACAAACGACATATAATATATGGATTTAATCTCACTATTTATTAATTATATCCAAATATAATATGTAGAGCTATGTATAAACCTGCACTGTGACAATAAATTGTATTGACGACAAAATGTACACCCCTGCGAGAGGAAGAAATCCAACAACCCGACAGAATGAACCATTAAGGGGAGGGGGTGGCTACATATTTGCTCCCTTTAAACCGAACACAGCTACCCAGAGCCGAATAGTTTTACGAGGCTCTTTTGTTGAAATATTTCGTATCGGTTTGTAAATTAAAACAAAAATGTGAGCTGTTGTTGAACATGTAAGTAGTTAGTATCAACTTCCCTCATCTTTTGATGGTCGGGGCGAGGTCACGTGATCGACTGTAAAGGGAAAGTTGATTAGCGGTTTTTCTTTAGTAGAGTGAAGGGGGTTTGCATCTGTGCAATGCTCTGCGATAATGGCCGGGCTATCAGTCATTGTAAAAGTTACGTAGAACGTAAATAGTTTGCTAGAGAGCTGTTACAAAGGAGTTATCAGAGACCGAGATGTAATGTAATGAAAGTTTACTTAAGCGAGAAGGTAGTCGATAACTAGAACAGCATCCCAACAGAAGGGGACAGAGGCTAATACAGTGAGATAATAATGTATGGTATAGGCATAAAGACAAGATCAATGACTGATTAAGGTCCGAGTCTTTACATCGGTGAATACAGGCAGACTAGATGGAGCGAATGGGTCTGATCTGCCCCAAATTCTGTGATACTATGAGTAATAGTGGTAATATCCCCCCCCCCCGTCGCATGGCGGTGACAGGTTCAAAGTAGAGAAAGGTGGGGTGATTATTCCGCAGACCAGCGGAAGTGTGTTTGTAGTAGATCCTGGCACTGGGGACTTTGCAATGTTTCTGGCAGTGCGTGCAACGCTGGGTGCAATGCCGGGTGCTTCGCTGGGTGCGATGCCGGGTGCGGATGGGTGCTACCCCGGGTGCGGATGTGTGCCACTTAGGCTTCTATGGTGATGGATCTAGCTGCAGAATGAGGAGTGCAGCCGCTACTCCTGGAAATGGAGCTAACGTTATAACGGATCACAAAAAGCATCGCGTAGCATCGTCGGAGAACTGATAGAATCGGTATTTACCGCAAACTACTTCAAACATCTAGAAAATGCCATGTTTCAAAAAGAGCTTCTTGTAAATTGTACGGTGTCTTCAGTCACAAATCACAGAATTCCGTAACTGCAAAAGTCAGACAAAGAAGATTTCCCGCTTGGAATTACGGCCTTGGAAAAATATTAGCAAACAAAGCAGAAAATGTAATTACCCGCTGGAAAGAATAGAAGATCTCTAGTGTTTAAGGGAAAACGCATCTCTGTGAAGTAATTTTATGGGCAGGGTAATAAAACATAACAATCCCTCTTATTACCCTGCATGTTTCCATGGTTTGTCAGATTGTAACTCCTGTCACCCTCAGCCGCCTTCAAACCACAGTTACTGGGCAGCCTGATAAAGTAATGTAGCCGGAGGTCTTTGTGACATTGGCTCTCTGCTAATCACATTACTGAGGAGGAGACTAAGGAGGTAGCCAGAGAAAGAAAGAAAGCAAAGGGAGCAAAGCAACGCTAATCTTGTTAAACCTGCAAAAAGAGCAACGCTAATCATGTGAAATCACTGAGAGCAAAACCATTTTCCCAGGGTACAATTCCCCGGTATGCGTCTCAGCGAGAAGCTTTCCTGTGCTATGGTTACACGTTTAATAAAAAAAAATTTGTCCCTCTCCTAAATCATTAGCCATGACCCTACTGCTCCGTCACTTTTTATGTCTCATTTATCTTGTTTATCTTATAGCACTGATAGCGTGTCTATGGCACGTGTGCCTCAACGGCATGCCAAGGCTTCTGCTGTGGCTTGCGGCCTGGTTGGCGACTGACAGGTTAATTTTTTTTAAATCGCCCTTAAATAAAAGGGAGCACACAGTCTATGTAGAACTCGTCTGGTTTCGCTCCTCCCTTGCGAAGTATGCCAGCTATTGATGCTGAGCACCTGGATCTCCCAGCGCTCAGCACCGAAGCCATGTGCACCACGACGAGGCAACCAACCTTGTGCTCCCAACACGAGAATGAGGAGATAATGAGAAATGGAAGAGATAGTGGCACCAGAACAGGGGTTTATATACATTTAGATTAGTGCTATAAGAGCAGCCTGATCGTTAACTCCCTCTAGTCAGGGAGTACTAAAAGTATAGCACTGCTCACTCACGCTGCCACGGATCCTTCCCCCCGGTGGAACACAACAGAGTGCAGCAGGCGCTGCGTGGAGACTATGCACTCTAAATAATGCATCTGCATTAGCATGCAAGAGACCAGCTTGGTCCGTCACTGTAAACGTATAAGGCTACAGGGAAAGGAACCATCTGATGATCTTTGCATTTTTTTTCTTTGGTCCTCTGCATCCATTGCTAATGAGCAAAGACTCTACAGCCCACTTGATGGCCAGGCAATCTTTTCCTACCACAGCATATTTCCGCTCCCTAGGCAGCAGTCTGTGGCTAAGATAGAGTACAGGATGTTCCTCACCTCACAACCTGGGACAATCGGGGCTATCGAGACCAGGTGACAGCATAGGCCTGTCCTCAAGTCAGTAAATGCCACCTCGGCTTCCTGACTCCACTGAATACTATCTGGTCCCCATGCTCTTGTCAACTCTGTTAGGGGGACAGCTCGGGTAACAAAATGTGGTATAAACCTATAGTATCCGATACCATGAAAAGCCCTAATCTGTCTTTTTTCTCCAGTTTTCAATGGCAGCTACGTTATTATATAGGGGTTTGAGCATGCCCCATCCTATAGCATATCCCAAATACTTAACCTCCGGACTCGCTAGTATACAGTTGGCAGGGTTAACAGCAAGATCAGCAACCCTCAGTGTATCCAACACAGCTTCCACCTTGTCTAAGTGGGATTTCCAATCCTGGCTGTAGATGACTAGATCTAGATTAGCAGAGGCAATTGCAGCATGGGGTTTTAACAGCATATTCACTAATCTTTGGAAGGTAACAGGGGCCCCATGCTAACCAAATGGCAACACAGTATATTGATAAAGAGTAGACCCTCAGAGGTCATGAATGCCATCTTCTCTTTAACAGATTCGTACAGAAGAATCTGCCAATAACTTTTGTAAGGTCAAAGCAACTGAGAGACCTGGCTGGTGACCTCACGCCGCTGCTCAGAGATGCCCATTTTATAGCTTTGTGTCTGAGAAATGTATGAGGCATGGAAGGTTCTGCAGAACATTTCACCGTAAAAAGAGGACGGGATAGTTTTAGGGATTTTTAGATGGGCCTTTGTATGTCTTGTGGTGAGAGCGGGGTCTAGGGCTCGCCAATGTTTAGGGCCGGTACAGAGTGATTCAAAATCTATGCTGTGTCTGATTATGGAGAAAAGATTAGATGTTGATGGGTGAACCCAGGAAGTTGGTAGTGGAAGGTGGACTAAGGGGTTTTCCCGGTATAGTAGTCTTGGGAAACTTCTCATTTTAAAGATAGCGGCCCTTCCCATGAAAGATAAGGTTATGTGTTCCCTGGGCCTAGCCCAAACCCTGATCTCAATAATGAAGAGGTGTGTTCCAATACTTTTGTCCATATAGTGGTGCACAAAGCAAGGCCATTAAAATCATGGTTGGCTGAGTTTGGTGTGGAAGAAATTGACTGGCCCTCACAGAGCCCTGACCTCAACCCCATCAAACACCTTTGGGATGAACTGGAACAGGGATTTTGAGCCATGCCTTCTCCTCCAACATCAGTGCCTGACCTTACAAATGCCCTAATGGATGAATGGGTAGAAAAAAAATCTTCAGCAATGCCTTCCCAGAAGAGTGGAAGCTGCAAAAGGCTATAAACCCCATATTAATGTCCATGTATTTAGAATGCAATATATAATTACAATTGGGTAGGTGCCAGTCATTGAAATGACGTGGCCAAATTATGCCTTTCCCATCCTCTCCCCTTTTCTCTCTTTCACTTCTCTATGCCCCTTCACCCCTCTCCCTCTTCTCCCTGGCCCTTAACCCATGAAAATGATCTTACTGTCCCCACTTGCAAACCTTGCCTGGCAAGTTGGTGGCTTTTCCTGCTTGTTGAGTTTGGTCTACTGAAGGTAACAAAAGCTCTGTTCCACAGTTGGCTTTTAGAAGCACTATTCACTTATTCTTACTCAGGAGTAAAAGACTGAGGGCATCCTGAGGCAACACATAACCACATATATGTGCTAAAGAGACCTCTGCCAACACAGACTCATCTCTTTTGTTCTTAGTATAGTTGTATTAGGAATCATGACGTGGACATCTTCCACCACTGTACATCTCTTGTTCCACTTGGGTAGACCTAAACAAGCCCTTTTCTAATCTACAATTCCCAGGTACAATTAAAGTTACTGATAACTGGTGCCACCCCTAGAGCTACTTGCTTTTTCTATCACCCTCCTCTATACATGTTTGCTGATAAAAGAAATAACCCACACCTCCAAAGTGTCTCTGTTTAGGAGGACCATTCCTCAGAGCCCAAATCCCATTCCGCCTCTCCTGATATCTCCATTTCCTAGAAGGTTTGTTGAGTACAAGTGTACTACAGAGTTCCGCGGGCCTAAATGTCACAAGAGACTTTAAGAAAAGATTAATGCCCTGTCCTGTGCAGAATATCTAATATGCTAATCAGATCATCAATGTAAGCCATGTTTAATATCTGACATTACAAAAAAAACAGTAAATTAAAATAATCAAGGCGAGTTACAGGCTTTAGCAAACTGAGAAGAAGAGACATTATCAACAGGTAAAATTAAGTTATTAATCCAATATGGTAATTACCAGTGTTTGTGTGGCACCAGCAATTATATCAACAAGCTCTCTGTGCCACTAAACTATTATAACCTAATACACTGGCTCAGATTAATTTACAACTTGGCGGGCATGTGTTAGAGGAATGGCACTAATCTGCAGTAATGCCTTCTAATTATTGCTGCAACAGTCTGACTTCAAATGCCTGCTACAAAGACTACGGTGCCATTAATATAAGTAATAAAGCCATGTAAATAGATTTCAGTGCATAATGTAGATGGAATAATTAAGTGATTATATCCCCAGGGAAGTGATGACCTTTGCGTTGCTAGCTGAATATCATCAATAACTGTATTCACATTTTAAATGTGATTATTCAGACTTTAAATGGAGTCTATTTAGGAAATGAAAGATTAGTGGTTAATACCAATTACTCGGTGTCTCTTCACATTAACTTAAAATACCAGCATTTCTAGATAATGCGAGTCGTTTTACTAGCAAGTGTAAAAAAATCCAACAGAGAGCTAAAAGATCCTGACAGAATAGTATTGTAGAAATTGATTATTGTTTATATTTTATGCTAAGTATACTATACAATGAACAAAATGCTATAAAGTTGTCATTTAAGAGGCTAAAAAGTATCAATTTCTGAAAATAGTCAGTTGACATTTTAAAAATATTGAAGGTACTAAGATGGGTATATATATATATGTGTATATATATATATATATATATATATTATATATATATTATATATATAACCTTATGTCATAGGTTTATAAATTAGAAACTGGAAATACTGTAAAGCTTGTCAGCTGTTACGTAGAATAATAACAGTAAAAAATTCCCAAAATAACTAGTTACATCAACTCAATAGGGGTTATTTATAAGACATGATAGTCGTGCAAGTTTGAAAAGTTTCTGAGCAAGACCCTCTTTACCTAATGTATCAGTTTGCCTTCATCTGTCTATTCTAGTTTTGTCATACCCTTTGGATATATGTACTGTAAGAAGTGCTGTGGAAATTCTTGGCTCTATATAATATAAATATAAAAATAATAATAATAAAGTGCACATACAAAAATTACAGGGATTTAACAAATATTTTATCACATTTCTGCTTTCAAATTGAATTGAGTGAAATTAAAAGATATGGTAAACAAGCAAAATAGAGATATATAATAATCACAAGCCACGGTTCCTATTAACTTCTCGACTACTTAAGACTTACTGGTCTATGTTTGGCTGAGTCTTCCCTGCTACCTTTTTTGTGGAGTGGTATTATAAATGCCAACTTCCTATCTTATGGAACTAGTCCTGTCAATATTGACTGGTTAAATAAGTCTGCCAACCCTCTGAAGCACTTTTAATAAACGATAAACACACAGGCTTTACATGATTCCCTATTTCTCTTTTATAATTGAGGTCTCTCTTCTTCCCTGTCCTCTGTAAAATCTTAGCCCTATCCAAGGGGTTGGGGGCATTTGGAGAATATGGTGCAATGGAATCAAGGAATTTCTCGGGACAAGGGGTAAGAGACCCCTCCTGCAGATGCCTATGGCTGCTATTCAAGACTTGTGTAGTCCAATTACATTAGATGACTCCATGGTCAGCCATATATATGAGTAGGAGGCTTCCCGAAAGCATGGCCAACCACCCACCTTACCCAACGTGTCCCCTCGCAGCACTCAGCCTCCATTGGTTTTATAGCTCCCTGGGCCGTGGAGCCCCTTCTCTTTTTTATAAATAACATAAAAAGCAAACATTTACCATTGTTTTGAATTATAACCAAATCCCCTGGCCTCAGAGTCACTGCTAACCTCAGTTATACTCTTATACACAACAAATTTGCACTGCAGCAAGTGGGGGACCCTTGACACCAGAGGCCCCGGGGCAACTGTCCTTTTTGTCCCATTATTAATTCTCGTATGGTAAAGACCTCACCCTCTGCCAGGTCATGCTTCCCCTTTGCCTTCCCGTGGTGGTGGTATATTGGGTGTGCTATCATTTAAATGTCTATTTGGCATCTAAATTACTGGGTTTTTGCTCAGTATTCTGATTGTTATCAGTCCTTCCTAGTTGTAAGAGTGTCTAGCAGTCAGGGGAGGGCTGGCAGCCTAAGGCCTGGGGGGCAAGTCAAGTGAAGTGGCTCCGCCCCCTCGCACTCACCTTTCACCCCTCACGCTGCTCCCATCACTATGCGGCCATCAGACTGCTGGAAAACTTATCTAAACGGCCGCTATGTGCTGATGCTACCGGCCGGAGCTACTTTAATCCTTTTTTATTTATTTAATACGCCAGATCGGCTTGCCATATTAAAAATAAATAAATAAAGTATTAAAGTAGCTCCGGCCGGTGGCATCAGCACCCAGCGGACGTTTAGATTCGATTTCTAACAATCTGATGGCCGCATAGTGATGGGAGCAGCGTGAGGGGTGAAAGGTGAATTGCCCAGCCCGCCCCTGCTAGCGGTGTATAGTGTAATTTATAGACAACCTCCTTTTGATGCTTGAGCCAACAATATAGCACCAGGGGTTTGTTGGGTTACTTTGTTCTATGCATAGAAAAGCTTTAAGATTTCTTTCAGGATATAGTTCCTCATTAACCATCCTTTTTCGAGGGGCGGCTGAGCCCTTACAGAAGTAAAAGCTCGTGATGATTGACCCTGCATAATGCAGAATACCAGCAAATATTGGCTTGAGGTCCCATTAGCCTCATGTTTGATACCAATTTCGGCGCAAAGGGTTAAGTCCAGTTAGTACATGCACCATTTTGATATAATATAGTGTGAGAATAATACATTTGTTTCCACAGCATTTCCTACACAATAAACTTGCTGTTCCTTTTGGACAAAACAATAATTGTGCTCTGAAATATGCAGAGGAAATAAACAGCAAATCTATCATATTTTATTTCATCTGTATTTGGAATTACATAAAAAAATCAGATTTGTGTTTTAGTTTCTCTAGATCCTATGTTTGTTTTCCAATGTGTTATATGTATGTAATAAGAAAATAATATTATAATAGGAAATGATAAAACCTGGGCTCTCATCCATAAAGAAGTAACAAATTTGGGAAGTGTAAAAAAACCTAATTTACCTATTTAATTACAGAACCATAATAGTCATTATAAGTGTGTTTTTTTTTTCTTTTCTTTTAATTGTCCTCCATCGTGTTAACACATATAACACAATATTTCTAAGTACTAATATTTAAAATATTTAGCGACCACAAAATAACTCAAAAATGCCATCTTATTCTTTGTGCCTCTCCAGATGTGTGGAAATTTGCTATGTTTTTATTAGTTTTTCAATATAGAATTTACGGTATATTTGTTATACATTTAAAAATAGTATCATAAGAAAGCCCTATCTGTCCTTGGAAAAAAATATATAATTTGTGTTGCTACACTAAAAATAAAATTGTAAAAATTTTTATGTAATAAAAAATGTAAATGTTTCTTTTCCCCCCAAATCATATAGTTTATATAAATAAATGCTTTTATTTTCTAACATTTTCATCTTTTAAATATAGTCATACTAAATGTTACATATATATTGATATCAAAATAAAACAGATATAATAACAAATGTAAGTGTTTCTTTTCCCCACAAATCATACATTTTATAAAGTCATAAATAAATGTTTATGTTGGACTATATATCAAATAATGGAATTAAAAGAAAGTCATATATATAAGTTTTCTGGATACAATCCAAATAACATTTTTAATGCTTTTTTTCTCCAAATAATTGAATTTTTTATTCATAATAAATGTTGGACTAAACATCTAATAGTATGGTATTGAATGGTATTGAAAGAAAGCCCTATTCCTTTTTGAAAAAAACAATATAACATTTCTGTGAATACACTAAAAACGAAAAAGAGGAATCATGGCTGAACAAACACATGGTAAAAATGAAGAAAAAACTTTTTGAAAATACCCTTAATAATGAAGCAGTTAAAAACATTTTGACCCCTCCTGCATTAGTAGTTACACAGTGCCACCTGCTGGCCATTTCATACCCTTACATACATGAGCAGCCAAGTAGGGAAAACAACTACAAGAAAAAAATGGGTAGTAGAATAAATGGGATAAAAGTACAATGTAGCCCCAGCTGACAGCAGATAAACACAATAGGACGTCCAGCCAAAAACATTAATGCAGCCCATAGACCAAAATAAAAGCATTGAGAGACACTCGGCACACTGACCCCAGGCTAGAAGTTTGACCTTTTTTTGCACAGAATTGTACTTATTCAAACCAAACCCGTACATAATGTAAAAGGATATTAAAAAAATAATATTGTGATCCATATAAAAATACCTATAAAAGAAAGAAGCATCCGACCAAATTCCCCACAGACCACATTTATTTATTTATTCATTTTTAATTTTTTTTATTTTTTTTTTTCGATTTTTTTTTTTTTCTCTTTCCTCCCTTTATGTTTTATGTTTGTGGGTCATGTTTGTACTGCAATAATTCTAATTCTATTAAGATGAATTAAGAATGTATTTTATGTGTTTTATGTTTTGTTAAAAAAAAAAATTAAAAAGTAAAAAAAAAAAAAAAAAAAAGAATTGTGCTTATTCCTAGGCAGCCTGGGGCTGGGACTGTTAAGGAATAAGCACATTTGTGCAAAATGTTTCAAGCATCTAATCTGGGGTCTGTGTGCTGACTGTCTGGATTAAAATAAAGTTGTTCCTTTTTTACGTGGACGTCGCCTTGTGTTCATCTGGTGTCAGCTGGTGCTACACTGTATATTTATAAAGTCTTTCGCTGGGATCTGGAACTGAGTCCTACTGGCGTTGAAGAACCCCGATAACTTCATTTATTTTGGGACTTGAGCTGGCGGATTGACTTCTTATAGCAGAATATATAGCTCCTCCATGTCATGGTTTAATATTTATGATATATGTCAATATGTTACCGCTCAATGTCTGTGCCGTGCAGCCCTTCATTTCTCCAACCTTATACCTCCTAACAAAAAAAATATTTAATAAGACCCATCGCTACTTGAATTAAAAAGACAGTGAACCTATTAACCAATTCAGATCTCATCTGAGGAGGGGACTTCTGAGGTCATGGAAGTTTTGTGAATGCTAGTGCAATAAAAGGTATCGCTATAATCTGTCTGGATATTATCATTCCGCTAATCCCGGTTTTATAAAACAAACGCAGTGACATCATTTTACGGGCGGTATTCTGTCATCTTATTCTTTGTGCCTCTCTAGGTGTGGGGAATTTGCTATGTCACTTATTGGCAAATATGATGATCTACAGATTTATAACTTGTGAGAGATTTACACAATCGCAGCTTCTGTCGTTTTTTTTTTATTTTTTTGTAACAAACCGGAATTAATAATCTTTTATCTTGGTATTTGCAATTCACAATTTAAATCGTTGACATAATTGATTACGCTTGTAACTAGACTGGCGCCAAGTTGAGCTCATGTCTTGTTAATGAAATCTCGAAGCAGAGGAGGCGTCAGCTCGAGCCCGCAGCTTCGGTATCAGCCGTGTAAAGTGCAGGTGAGTGGCTTGCTTAGGGTGGTATATTTACCTACAAATGTCTGTGCAAACAGGAGCCTTTTCTCAGTCCGGACGCTCACAGATGTCCTGCGCCTGCCAAGGAAAGATCAGTTTGCACAGTAAACTAGCTGTAATTTGGGCAAATATTGGTATGATTACTGTACATGGAAAGAGATAATTGTGGTCAGGTGGTGCACACTTCAATACACAGTATGCAAAAAAACAATAGATTTGAAATCCATTAACATATACCGAGTCAACTAACTTGTTTTACTTTGTCATGTGATGTCATGTCTCTTGCATTAAAAGTAATGCCATGTACAACCATTGACAGTGACATCAGTACATAACTCACAGGGGCTGCAGCTCCAGCGCTGCATCCCAGGGCAACCTGTACCCATCATGATCCCGGATCTAGTGGTCTTGCTGGGGCAGGTGTCTCTTTTCGTGTGGCCCAGTGGTCCATGTGTGTAGAAGCACAAGGCGTAGGATGTCATTTATGAAATGTTATGGACGTCTTATCATGGTTCACTTGTCTAGATAAGATGGATTCTGAAAAGCACCAATCCGCTAGTAATTGCTCATGTGAAATAATTTTAATGGCCGGTCGTTCCCATTTTATTGCACCTGCTCTTAGCCTTCGTTGCACTCTGCTGTATGACGGTTACCTGTGGCCATCGAGATGCACAGCGATGACTGACCTGAGCTCACCTCTGTAACTCCGAGCATGAGAATAATGGAGATAATATGTCGATATGTGCACGGATTGGCAACACTGGAAACCAAATGAGGGTAATTCATTAAAGAGTTTGGGATACAATGACTAAGATTTTTTTGTGTGGTTGCAGCAGTATTTTCAAATAATCTTTTCAATATGGTGCATAGATAATGGAAACAACCAATTGGTCTGCCCTTTTTGAATACATTTTGATTTTAATTCTTTAGAATAGCTTCATGTACATGGAGTACTCCCGCCATTTCTACATGTCTTTTAAATTCTACAAACATTTATAACCTGCTGTCGCTTCAAGCAGGCTGCTGCTACATCATGTGATTATTTTTGGGTAAAATCAGGGACAAAGGCAGCAAGAAATCATATTGTGTCTTAAGTTATGATGTCTTCATACACCTGCAAACAAGTTGATGTTTGTGTTGAAAACGATTATTGAAAGCTTATGTAAATACTATTAGTCGGCCAACTGGTCATTAATTATTAAACGCCTTTCTGCTGACTACTTTTATATTGATTTTTTTTAAAAAAAAAAAGAAAGATTGGAGCCTTTTTGCTTGTATTAAGTTGGGGATTTGATTTGTTCAAGATACGAGAGACGGCAGCTTGTCTCGGTGAAAATCATTAGGGTTGGTCTATGGAAAGTTCTATATGACACAGAGAGACATATAAACAATGAAAGTCCTATAACACAGGGTGGTTGTGTCACGCATGTAACAACTGTTGCTGATAAAAAAAATATATCATTATTTTGTCAAGAGGTTCTAAAATATCTGAACTCATTTAAAATAAAGTTCAGGGAGCATCTTAAACAGAGCCATCCCTTTTATATTTCTGACACATTTGCTTTTTTATGTTTTTTATTTATGCATTTTAGTATAATAACTGACGTTACAGCGTTGAGCACGCTGGAGTTCTAAAGATATCCTGTAGAATTGAGCATTGGTAATGATTACTTATGTAATAATCTTGATTTGTAAAAGCCATAGCAGCACCAGCATTTGTTTTCTTTACCTTAAGTATTGTTAAGTTTGAGGATGTCACACCCTGGGTATAAGGTAATTATATAATAATGCTTTCAATGTATAGAAAGCAGAATGAGTTGCATTATTTTATAGCTGATGTCTAATAATAAAAATTAAGTAACTATATTTTTTGACACAATGCAAAAGTTAATATTTTGTTACAGAGGAAAGTTTGAGGTTTTTTTATGATCAATTACAGGAACCTTAACACTTTTATCTTATTGGATGGTGACATCTAGTGGACATTATATGCACTGCAGTTGTGTAAATACAAACATGGTAGTATATTTTTCTTTGTAGCTGATTCAGAGGTAGATAGTCCTGCATGCGCACAGATATATGTATGTGTTTTCTATGTGTATGTATGTATGTATGTATGATTTGTTCCTAACTGATTCTCTGCTTGTCTGGTATGGAGTGCCATCTTTTTATTGTTAACAAAACTATTAAGCAACAGAAGAAGATGGGTAACCCTGTTACACGTACTATCTAGTCAGTTAACATCAAGATGTTCCCAAAGTAGTCGTGCCTTCCGATGCCATATGGTGCCACCTCTTATATGAGTGATTTCTCTTTGGGACGATGAGGTTTATATAACCCAAGGGCTCATTAAGCAATAACCGGCAGCTGAGCCGCTGGAGACAAAAGAAAGCGAGGGAATGGCCAGAGAACAGAATACGTCTGCAAAAAAATAGGCAGGTTGTGTCCAGAATAAGAACATGCGCCAGCAAGCCCAGAATCCTGGCAGATCGAGACACTGTTGTTTAGAACCGTCCCTGCCAAAACTACATCTTAAGTAAACTTGCTTCTCGCAGAGTACACTAGATGTCTCTCTTCTCTTACGTTGGCCTTATTGTAAGTGGAAAGAGGATAATTTCTGTGTTTCCAGTAATGTGTATTATGGAAGGAAAAGTTATTTTTAAAGTTAAGGCTCTTGAAATGCATGTTTGTTTATAGAACCAAAACTTTTTTTTTTTTTTTTTTTAGAAAACATTGTGTTCCTCATTAAGAAAAAATGTGTGTCGCCTCCCCCACTGATAGTTCATCAAGAGTGTGTTTTTCACAGAGGTTTCTCTCCAAATCTGTCAAAGAGAGTAAAGTACATACTTTGACCAGACATTATGTATAAAAATAAATTGAAGTTTGTGACGCATCTGCAAACTGTACATTTTATCAGTGCTTATAAAACACCAATCTCGTAAAAGAGGGACATATATGACTTTACAGTATGGCAGTGTGCCTCGGTTTAGCAGGCTTTAAGAGAAAAGTCACATAAAAAAAATGAAACATAAAATAGGGTGCTGTCCGTTCTTCCAGAGAGTTTTATTAGTCAGAGTGTCCATCTGGGTGATTTCACACTGGGTCGTTGTATTGTGTTTGTCTAGTAGATTGGATTATGAGAACAGAGCTAGAACACATCTAGAACAAATTAGAGTTGTTTTAAAAAAAGAAAACAATATTTTGAGGGGGGGGCATATTGGGTGTTTCTCTATCGGTATTATGCCCTGTTGAGGAGAATTCTTTCATCTTACAGCGAGGATGCTGAGATATACCTGATGCTGCAATATTGGATACACACAAATAAGACAGAGAGCGGTGGGAAAACCCCAGCTTGGATGTCTTTCCTAGAATCGGCAACTCATTAGACTTATAGGAATCCAATTATATTTATCTAAGGACATGCCATTCCCAGCCATTTCCACCCATGGTCTTCTTACATCGTCTTTTTTTATTTTTCTTTCTTGCTTGTACCTAGGAGTATCTAGAATGGAATCAAGAAACAAGTAAGGCATGTATTGCCATTCCTGTAACCCAGTTGGCGATGCCGATAAAGAACGTAGACCTCAAAAGGTACAGGAAGATTTTTTCACAGTATGGTCAACCTTATCCTGCTCGCATTTGAATCTGTTTGTGGCCACATAGTCCTAGTTATCATTGTGAAATGATTTGATGATGTTTATTGTTTCATTATCACTATATAATGTTATTTAGTCTGCCACTACGCAATATGAAGTGAGAAAGACAAGCTGGTACTAACCTAGTGTGTTATGCTGTGTATGTTCTAAATCTAAGGATTACAAAAGCATTGAGTGAAAAGTTTCCAATTTCTAGATTAACTTTCGAGCCTCCCTCTTTCAGAAAACCTATTTTTGCCTTTGTGTGTACTTTTACCTAATTATAGGCTTGATATTTACAAGCTGGAGAGTTGATAGCTTGTTTTTACTTGATAGTTGGATGTCCTCCTTACATAACATAACGTAACATAGGAATTTAGGTTGAAAAAAGACCTAAGTCCATCAAGTTCAACCCTTCGACCTATCCTTTCTACTTTCGATCCAAAAGAAGGCAACCCCCCCTGAATTTTGCCATTTAGGGGGGATAATTGGCAAGAAATGCATTATCCAATATGCTGAGTAATGTAAATCCTACAATATATATATATATTTATGAAATGTGGACCCTCCTTGCATATTCCCTTTTTCTGAAGTGCTAAGCAAGTTCGTCAACATCCCCTGCCTACAGTACAGGCTTAATGTTTTTAGGAGTAGTAAAATAGTTTTTTTTTCTGCAGCGCTAGGGGAAAAGGATGTTGGGGCATATTCTTTTTATTTATTTTTTTATTTTTTTAATTTTTTTCTTCTATTACATTGTTTATTGCAAAACTGATAGAAATCCCTTTAGTGAGCTGTCTTTTATCGTATGGATGCCAATGATGTCACGGTAACAATTATTTTTTATTATTATTTATATTCATTTTATTTTATTCTACTTTGTTTCCTCCCTCTGTTCCTCTGATCTCCCCTGCACGGATCACACGGCCTCTGTTAGACCTCCTTTGCTATACAGAAGCACTACAATGGGTTAACACCCCATGGGAAATGTTGGGGGGGTGATTAAAAAAAAAAAAGACAATAAAAAAATAATAATCACTCTTCTGGGAATTTAAACAAGTTCCCAGAAGAGTAATCATTTTTTTATTGTTTAACCTGGAAAGTATATCTTCCCGCAGTTAGATAAAAAAATAAAAAAGATATATGAAATATTACTTGTCATGTGACTATGCACTAAAGGCTTCATAACTCAAGTCCTGACAGTGAGAGTTAATATATTTCCTTGTCTGGTAATGCTGGACACCAAAAAAGGTGCTTCTCAGTCGCAGAGGACTCCATGGGCCAAACCAACAGGAAGTTTCATAGCTATGAGAAAGAAACTTGGCATGCGTTTCATGGTTCAGGACCAATAGTGCAGATATTTTTAGAAGTAAGATTGGGGGTTGTCTCTCTTTTCCCACACATTTTAGTATACCGTCTTTCATCGAAGGCCATGCAAAGGCCAGGAATTTTCTTACTATTCGGAAACTTCACTATTTCAGTCAATCGCAGGAGAGTTTGTATTTGGGAAGCAGTTTCCATGTATTTATATTTCCAAATCGATGGAAAAAATCACAAAATATACTTTTGATGCCTCTATAGCATGGTACGGGTCTGAAAATATTCACAGCAATGAGAACATGGGATTAAATGTTGAGTATTTGGCTAGAGAAATACCACAGCTGGAGTAATTACATATATTATAGAAAAAATATAACAAATACATAGTTTTGATATCTCTAAATATCATCTTTAATGTTTTCCAACTCTCTGATTATATTGTTTTATTTGTGCATTATGTTATTATTGGTCCAGGGGGATGGCGATATTCATATTTAATTATGACATGTTTGAATTATTATACTTAATTATTGTAAAAGTGATTGAATCCCTTACAAAATGTATGCTATATAGCTGCAGACCTATTTCTACCTTTCCCCATAGATGATGTTAAATGACATAGTTATGGTAGTTGATAGGTTGGTAACTTGTATATGTATCGTATATTTGTCTCATATGCCCTAGAAGGAGAGTAGGGCCTGGATGGCTACGGATTAACGTTTCACTTCAGGGTCATGTATGAATGAGCAATGTTTTCCCACAATCCCCACAGAACTACAGAAAGATCTCTGAAACAGCAAACAGCTCAAGGTTTCGGTCCCTGTCATATGCCTTCATTGAACGCCTCCACATCCAGCCTTTTGTTAATACTGCCTGTCTCATCCTCGATAATTTACAATGTTTTCCAGCAATTACTTGGCAATCTGTTGTAACAGTAGAAAAAAAAAAGACAGTGAATTCACCGCCGCGCAGAACGGTATCCGCAGAGCCAGAAATGCAGCACGGTATTGTACTACTGCCAGTGACTCACGCGTTTGACGTAAGAAGATAGTACAGCAATTTCTGATAAACAGTAAATCTTCGCTCCAGGTATGGCTGCCAACTTAACAGTCCTTAAAAGGAGCAGACTTCCAGGCAGATGTCATACGCAGAACGGGCTGCGGTTCTTCCAGGCAGATGTCATACGCAGAGCGGGCTGCGGTTCTTCCAGGCAGATGTCATACGCAGAGCGGGCTGCGGTTCTTCCAGGCAGATGTCATACGCAGAGCGGGCTGCGGTTCTTCCAGGCAGATGTCATACGCAGAGCGGGCTGCGGTTCTTCCAGGCAGATGTCATACGCAGAACGGGCTGCGGTTCTTCCAGGCAGATGTCATACGCAGAGCGGGCTGCGGTTCTTCCAGGCAGATGTCATACGCAGAGCGGGCTGCGGTTCTTCCAGGCAGATGTCATACGCAGAACGGGCTGCGGTTCTTCCAGGCAGATGTCATACGCAGAACGGGCTGCGGTTCACAATGTCACTGCGGATTTAGTGGCTACAAAAGAGTGCAGCTTTAATGGTCTGGTTCCTTTTAGTATTTGTTATGTGTCCCATAGGTGGGGGTAACTTGAATGTGCTACAGGATCTATCAGATTAATTGAAATGGATGAAAGCACCCATTACTTAATTATTAATTAAGCGAGTGCCAAGGGGAACACAACCGACTAAACTGAAAACCACTTTGCAGCACTCAACTAAGTCCACTTGAATGTTGAGTAAAGTGCTGTTGAGTCACACATTGTGAGTTAAGTTACCTTTGCATTCACCTTCAACTCTGTTGAGTTAAATGCCCATTTTGTCAGTCGAATTGATGTATTTGTCCACTTTTGAGTCTGTTGGTCAGTTGTGTTGGTTGAGTTGGGCAGTCCTGCACGGTTAAACATAGCACTGGGCCGGACTGTGCGGGATTACCTGAAGAGAGAGAAACAACTAAGGCTGCCTACATCCATACAAGTGGTTAATTGTCCAAGATGTTTAGAACAACCTACCTGCCAAGTCACTTAAAAAAACTGTGTGGGGGCACCTAGAAGAATTTATGGTGTTTTGAAGGCAAAGGCTGTTCGCTCATTTTGTGAAAGCTTTCTTACTTTACGGCATTTTTTCACAACTGCCTAAAACATTTGCACAATACTGTATGTTTCAGAGATTATTATCGCTATTAATGTTTAAGAAATGGCCATCCTGGCATAAATTTTTTTAGGAGTGAGAAAGTAAGACCAAAAGCAGTGAAGTGGATAATTTTCTAGATATAAAATATCATGCATTTAAAAAAAAACCCCCAAGAATACAATAGTCTGATTAATGATTAATATACAATTATCAGCTACGAGAACAGAATATGCCATTTGAACCTGGGCATTGGTCTTAACTAATGACTAAATACATATTTCCAACAGAACACAAATAGTCAGCAATTACACGTTATACATGGACAAATGAGTCTGCGTGCCCACACAATGCCGGTTTTAATGCAGTTTTCAGGGAATCTATGAATCAGAATGCTGGGGGGATGAAAACATTTTAAGTAAATAGTCATTTATGGCCCAGCAAGTAAAAGAGCAGAACAATGCGCAGCCTCCTTGTGCTTCTGTGAGTCTGGCCATTGCAAATGTACCATGCATTAAAAGGTCAACTGTACTTGGCGTGGATTCATTTATATACACGTTTAACCCGAAGGTGTCCAGCTCCATTCTTGATTTCCATTATCCAGCCTAAGTGTAGTTTAAATGAAACCATGTTTTCTAGTGGTAGGGAATAAGAACTAGGGATGTGATTCATCAAGGCAATATGGAGATATTCTGAAACAATGCACGTAACCTTTGGGCTTCCAAACCACCACATGGGTATACGAGTGCCAATATGGTGACAAAAATGTCATCATAGATTCAAATTTTATAGAGAACATGTCATTTTTTCACCTATTTCTCCCCTGCGTCCACTTGTAGAAGATACCAAGGTAGGGAAAAACACATTGAAAGGCGCATAGACGATTCGTGGGCCATCTAGGAAAAAACCCACCAGAATACCCAACCCCCAAAATAAGACACGGACACCAAAATTGCAGTGGAAAATTATTTATAAGTCCACAGCTTAAAAACACCATTTACAAAAAGTCATTGTCATACAAAATACAATAGAACAATAATATTCCGACACCACCCACACCATGATAATGACCCCAAACAATAATTTAACAATAACCAAAAAAACATTACAATAAAGTGCCAATACTTTACTTTGCCAAACTCCTAATAGGGATATACCCAGATACCCCTACACCCCCAGGTTCTGAGCCACAGACCAGCTCGAAACCTACGAAACATACCAACCAACAACCTTTAGTTAACTTTTACCACTCAAACCCCCATTCAAACTCTCCAAATTTGCCTCTCCACCCCGCCGCTGTTACAAAACGGGAACCCCCCCCCCCCAAAAAAAACATAATCAGGGAGGGAGGGACAACCACAGGTCTGAAAAGCTGATTATAAAATGAGCTCACAAAATGGCTACCAACTATTTATATGACCCAGCCCCTAACCTGGCAAGCCAATAAAACTAAAACAAAACCCCTTAGGCCCACCTCCTAGCCCTGTCAGGGCTCCCTCCACTATGCTGCGCTTGTTCCAGAAGCTTCAGGAGAGGCGATAGTGTGGCTGAGTAATCAAAACAGTAATATGTGAACAAAACTGTAAAATAATACTAGGAGTATTTGGCATTTGGCATTTCAGAACTAAAATTTATTTTAATGCTTGGCTCATAGTTTCTACCCAAAACACATTTTTGATAAAGGATCAGTGGCTAAAACACCACGCCAAATAGAAACACACCATGTAACGTGTGTATATATACATATATGCACACATCCCTGTAATAATACACGTGTATAATAATAACAACTATCATTTCTGATTGTTTAAAGAATTATTCAAATTGTGTACCCAGATGCATTGGCTATACTTCAGTTACACAAAGTAAAATATATCCAAAGCCTGTTATAAGAAGGATAAACACCTTTGCTAGGTGTGCAGAAATTCAGAAGAAACGGATTAAACCTAACATGTCATCGACCTCTTATTAAAAATCTTTTTTTTCCTTTGAAAGAATGAAAAAGCATAAGAAAAGATGAGATTGCGTACAATCTCCAGGTAAAACAGACCTGTACAATAATAAACCACTTTTTTAGCAAAATTCTACCCTCCAAATGCAAAGGGTTTAAACATTGTTCGCAAAAGGTGAATTAGAGGCCATGTTTCCGTAGAAAAATTGATAGGTAATGGAAATAAATTACAAAAGATCGGTGGTCAGGTTACCTAATGGATTCTCTCTACGTCTTTTTATCTAACCTGCCACTCGGTAGCTATTGCTGGAAGAGGCATGGATATCACCTGACCTAATAACGAATGCCAGCAGGTCTACAGACGAGCATCATTATTAGACTATAATGAAATATATTTCATAAAAAATGACTTTTAATGATTTGCCGCAGGGAAATCTGTAGAGGATCTTGGGAATAAAAAAAACCCGCCACATTCCACCTTAGCGGGAAATATTTGGAAACCAGTCAAGACAATTTAAAAGCGGTTAGGATTGAGGAAAACTTGTCCTATCTGGTTTTGAGAGAAGAGTTTTCGCGTTATTTTTGAAACTGATTCAAACAAGTGAGATCTAAAACATGTTATTACATTGCCGGGCGCTGCAGCACGTATGAAATAATACTATGGTTGGTGTGTTCATAGACTCCTTAATATTTCACAATCACGTGGAACATATCAACTAATACAAATGGCTAATAAAAACACGCAAGTATTTCCCAAGCGGTATTTTATTAGGATGGTGTCATATATCTGGAGAATTTTTGTATTTTCCTCCAAATCGCCCTTTTTCTCCCTAAGTTTCTTTGAGCATGTAGGCATCCATCTTTATTTTCAGGCGAATGTATTATTTTTTTTTTTAATTCCTTATAGGAAGTGTGTTGTCAGTTTTAATGTGTGTCCAAAGCTTTATTAGTTATTTACCGGATAACCACAAACCATCTTCCACAAACATGTGGATCACCAGTTACAGATAATGTTTTCTATACACAGTGGTTTTTGTGACCAAAGTCAGTGCTTCGCCGTGAGAAAGAAAGCTAAAAAAGAGACAAAAACGCGTCCATTTAAGGGCCATGATGGACACCAGATCTCCAAATCTTCTTTCTTCGAGGGCCACGCTCTCCGCAGGAATATGCAACCCCTTCCTTTCCTCTACAGCCCAAAGGGAAAGATTTTATGCTCCACTGTGGCCATTTTCAGTGATTCAAAAAAATTATTTAAAAAAATCGACTGAAGAAAGATTTTAAATAAAAAAATTAAAAAACAATGAAGCAATGTTACAATTTGAAAACAAAAACATTCTGAAATCTGTGGATTATTTAACTGGGAATTGACAGCTACAGACCCATAAGAAATGCACCATTGTAAAGCCTCCTACACTCTGTGGACAAAGTGGGACTCACCTCTTAATAATCCAATTCAGACCCATTGCGACCGGTGTATAAAATCAAGCACCTAGCCATGCAGTCTGCATTTACAAACATTTCTGAAAAAATGGGTGATTCTGAGCTCAGTGAATTCCATCGTGGTACTGTGACAGGAGGTTACCTCAGAAAGAAGTCAGTTTGAAAAGAATCTCCCCTGCTAGATATTCCACGGTCAGCCGTAAGAGGTATTATTGGAAAGTGGAAGCGTTTAGGAACAGCACAAAAACTGTGCGGCAAGAGCTTCATGCAATGGGTTTCCATGGGCAAGCAGCTGCGTGCAAGCCTCACATCACCAAGTGCAATGCCAAGCGTTGGATTGAGTGGTGTAACGCACGCCGCCACCGGACTCTGGAGCAGTGGCGGCGTGCTGTGGAGTGTGTTCTGTGGAGTGACGAATCTAGTGAAGGGAAATCTTAATGCTTCAGCATACCAAGACATTTTGAACATACTTCCAACATTTTGGGAACGATTTGGGGAAGGCCCTTTTCTGTTCCAGCATGACTGTGCCCCAGTGCACAAAGCAAGGTCCATGAAGACATGGTAGGATGAGTTTGGTGTGGAAGAACTTGACTGACCCACACAGACCCCTGACCTCAACTCGATCAAACACCTTTGGGATGAAATGGAATGGAGATTGTGAGCCGGGCGTCTCATACAACATCAATGCCTGACCTCACAAATACTCTACTGGACGAATGGGCTAAATATCCCACAGAATCTTATGGAAAGCCTTACCAGAAGAGTGGGAGTTGTTATAGCTGCAAAGGGGGGACCAACTACATATTGATGTCTATGTATTGTGAGATAGGTCTGGGATCGCCCCTCGCTGAGGTCAAGGGACAAGCGCCTGTCTTCATTCACACCAGGCAAACAGCAGTAAGTTCGTGCAATCTGACACAGGGTCAGGTTTATTAGAAAGGTTGCAAAGACAAAAGAAATATAACACAGCAACAAAAGAAATACCTTGCCTGTCCGGCTTCTCTCTGCCAACTTAACATAATATGTCCAGCAACCTTTACTCACATGTCTCTCCCACAGACAGGCTTTCTGTGTCCTCAGCCAGAGAGCTACCTGCCCTCCTGGCTTCCCTTTTATATCCACCCTCTCATTCACCTAAATTAATCACCTAGCAGGTGGAAGACTCTGGTGTTACTTCACATAGGAAAGGAATCTAGCAGAAACATACCTCCCTTCCACCACCAATCCTACATGAATGTCACAGTATGTAGAATGCAATGTCATAAAAGTCCCTGTTGTTGTAATGGTCAGGTGTCCCAATACTTTTGTCCATATACTGTAACTTTTAAGCATAGGGTTTGTACAAAACTCTGAATGAATCAAGCAGTGTACTGACACATTTCCCTTACAGTACGGGGCAACTTTTCTAAGAATTAAAAATATGTTTCATAAATAATTGATTTTATAATTGAATTGTGCTAAAAGATATATATTGACAACTCTCACATCTAAGTATCAAATCAGGGTCTCTATGTGAGCAAAATGAATATTGATAGAAAGCAACATCAGCTTGAGGGAAACTACAAGTTAAAAAGAAACCGCACTCCAAACTAGCAGGAGACCTTGTATAAAATACAAGAAATAAAGTTACACGTACAAATGTAACTCATAAAAAATGGGGGAGAGAGGATTTGAGAGAAGAAAGACAGTGGGAAAGGAAGGGATAGAGAAGATGATAGAGAAGAAAGAAAGAAAGATAAGAGAGGAAAAAAAGACAGACAAAATTAAAAAAAACTAAGGGGAAGAGGAGAAAGAACGATATGGTGGGGAAAATGAGAGAAGATCAAAAGAGTGATACAGAAATAAAAGAGGGGAGAAAGGGAATGTGAGAAGAAAAAAATTGCTCTTTATTTTAATGCAAATTTGTTATAATAGCTTTACAAATGTACTGCATCATTGTAAACAATCTCTACAGGCTAATGCATAGTCTACATAATCCGGATGGATGAGACAGCATACATTTAGTAATTTAAAACTCAACCTTAAGTACTGTTTTTCCCCAGTGCTAGAATCAACTGTTATTTCAGATGTGACCATTACATATTATAAAACTGAACACGATACCTGCTGTTGGAGGATTCCCCACCATGTTTTATGGTTTAAAAACTTTAAAGGGTCAGTTTAAAGTCTGACAACCCCATAAAGAAGAGTGCGTATCAAAGTTCTCTGTGAGTTCACTGGAGCTGACCGACCGCAAGTAAATTACTTCCAAGATGATGCGTTCAGCCTAACGCATCTCCAAAACACTTGAAAATGAGACACCATGAATAAAAATGTAGTTTATTATTTATTATTTTTTTCACATGAATATGACACGAAGAGTACAGGATAAAAAAACTTACAACATAGTTCTCATATATATGTGTAAGTCTAATAACTCAATAGATTATTATGGTTCTTAGAACTCCAATAAGAGTCCAACATATAGAAAAAAAACAACCACTGCTATAGAGAGAACAAAGATAAATAAGAAATACATATTACAGAAAAACAAATAGCACATAGACAACTCCCAGGGGAGGTACATGGTACTATCGGAACAAATAATCCTGTTATTCTCTTTAAAAACATATATGCGTAGTGTAGGGTCTAATTAACCATCTTTACCTCTTTAATCCTCACATTGTATATATTTTACTGGGTTTTACCTCTTTCCATATTAACATTACGCAACAATTGAAGCTCATACAAATTTAAAGTTGTTTAAAACTACGTGCAATCAAGATTTTTGCACCGACCATTCAATGAATAGCGAGATACTGCTGTTTCGGTGGCCCCTGATGCCAACTCGAGTGTAATAATGCTACGTCTGGGTTTTTTGATTGAACACCGTTGCCCCGAGTGGTCTCACTCCTCTACAACTCCACCAACTGTAAAGCAACGAGTGAATCGTTTTATTTACCTTTCTATAAGAATTCATCCAATCAGAGATTGTGATCGAGTTCTTTAGATCTCTTTCCTACTTATTGTGGGAAAATGTGCCTGACTTTCTCCAATTTGAATAAATTCAGAACATCCAGTTATTTTCCTGTTTACCTTTTTATAACAAAAAATATATTTTTATAACTTCTCTCTCATAAATGGATTTTATATATACAGGCTATTGAAACCCCTCTATTAGATAAATGGAACTGTTGTGATAATCGTGCGAAGGGTTTAATTACTGACATTGTCTTTTACAAATGTAATATTTTTATTATACCATTCTTTTAGTGAGAGACCCTTCTTATTTTGTTCCAAAATATTAAGCTGACAGCTATCAATACTTTTATTCTGCAGATTAAGTTTTTTTAAAAAAATGTTTCCCCATACTGCCAAAATCTGTCCGCCACAAAACTTTGAAGGAGCCACACAGCTCTCCTTTGCATTAAAGTGCATATGATGGATTGAGGGTCCCTTTAATTTGTAACTAATGATCTAAATAACTTTAATCATGAAAACATTCATTTGTAGAATATTTAAATACCATTGTGTGCAAGGATTACATTTACGTTGTTGGTTACTTTGTTATTCTTTGTTAAATCCCATAACCAAGGGTACGTAGAGTGCTCGTAAACAGACACCAGTTGTCAAGTGGTAGCCAAAGAGAAAAGGCTTATGGTACTCCCTCGGAGGTATGTTTGAAAAGAGCTAGGACACAAGATCCTAGAATTTTAAAGTACTAATTGCTTCACTGAGAGGATAGTAGGTACGTGGAACGGCCTACCAGCATAAATTGTAGGAGTTAATATAGTGGTGAATTTACACATCCATAGAATAAGAATAAAAATTCCATATTCCATAGAATAAGGCTACCAAATATGTACATATGAAGTATTTCTGTATTAAAAAATGGTCTATTTCACTTTTATCTGTATTGTTTTGGGTTGTTTAAACAAAGTCTGTTAGTAATTCACAATTACGCTAATGCTTTTGACCTACAATCTTGTAGGTAATTTAGAAGACTAAATGTGATCTAGCGTTATTCAGTACAAGGCAGGATCGCGTTGCTGTTAAATAAAACTGTCATCTGTTCCTTACTACAACACACATTGCTTTCAAACAAATCATAACAACGTTGGTGCCAGCGTCCATGGCACGGGACATTTATGTGAAGCACCATCGTTTTTGGGTACCTCCAAGCCTAAAAAGGGCAATTTAGAAACTTACAAAAAAATATCACAATTAAGTTTGGCTCCATGAATTAAAGAGACGCCTTTCTTGGTGGCTGCCAGGAATGCGCTGCTTGTGGTTACATTTAGAGCCTTTGGGAAAACTGCAGTTTTATTTTAGTGAAGGCTAATTTGATTAAGAATAGCACGGAATGGAGTAACCGTTATGAATGATCCTGTTGTTGATTTGTGATGCCTCTTCAAGTTGTTTTCCTTGTTTGTTGACCGTAGCAGTTTGCTGGCACAACTTTACACGCCAATGTAGGATCTTTTCACAACCTCCGTGTAAGCATTAAACCCCCTTCTTCCCTTCACCTAACCACTTTTCTCCTCTTTTTTTATGGTGATTAAATAATCCTGTTGATTAGTATTCTTATTATTATCTTTTATTTATATAGCGCCAACAATTTACGCAGCTCTGCTTACAATACATATATTCAAGGGGTATGACAAAAATAGAATTGACAGACTAACACAAAGCGATATACTACGTAGAGGGAGCCCTGCTCGCAAGCTTACAATCTAGAGGGAATGGGGTGAGGAAAACATAAGGTGTGAAGAAGGTAGGGTTTATGAGATTTTTGTTTATCACCTGAAATCACATTCAGTATGAAAAGCAGTATGACATTGCATGTGCTGAAACATATTAACATACATGAGAACATTCTATAGCGGCTCCCACTCACAGACCTCTCCTTATTTGAGGTAGGATGGTGGACATGAAAGGTCAGGAAGCGTGGAGGGCCCTTTAGTTATTAATCACTCACCAGAGGCCTAATCAGCTCTGAAATCTAAAGAGTTACCTGATATATTAATCAATGCCAGTGTTGTCTTTTTAATTGATGGGCTGTCCACATATAGGTTAGAACCTACATTTTTGGTAGGCTAGGGATGGCATGAACACCCTTGAATATACCATTATGACAAACAGTCCACCAGATTGTGAGCCATAGATGAGCTATTTAATGCACATCTTTCTTTACATTGCAGCCACAAACCCTACCTATGATTAGAAGCTCACAAGTAAGTTTATAAAGGAAATTGCAGTTGAATTCAATCCACTGATTTAATCATGCATTATCATTGGCAAAGCAGGGTCCCAAGGAAACAAGAAAAAACTGATTAACAGGCTTTAACAAAAACCAAAAATCAGAGTACGTTGGAGTCAAATCAGGAGATGAAAACCAGGTCAAAATCTAGCCGGGTCAATATCCACCAGAACTGCACCAAAGGAGTACCATACAAACGCATACACCAACCAAGGGTAAATACATAGGAAATGAATGGACTTTAAAAATATTATTCCAGGATCACCTGGGGGACAAGACCAGCAAGTAAGGGCAGCATTTGGGCTTCAGTGATGGCACACGCCATCTAGGTGAAGGCACTGCCAATCTCTGAGTCCCTGATCTCCCAGAAGAGCGGTAGCACAGGATTTACTGCCCTGAGGTGGTTACATTACCATGCTCATGGATGTATTGGTTAGGGAGGAATGCTGTTAGTTTGCAAAATACAATTTTAGAAAAGTTTTAATGATAAATCTACAAATTGGGAACTCGTAGCGGAATTACTGGAAAAATGTCTATTTTAAACATTACCACTATTGGTAATGGAAATCTGAAATGGGTTTGAAATCATTGGCTGCCATCCTATATTTCAAATAACAGAAAGGGCACACATTTTGGCCAACTGGAGCTATGGTTACCAATACATCATGATTTGTTGGTAAGCAATTCATTTAACCCATTAAAACATTAGAAACATAAAACTACTCAACCCATCTAGTCAGTCCATTTTTCATTTACTTATTTGTGTTCTGAAATAAGCATATGCTTAGAATGTTTTTTTTATATCTAACCAAGTAGGCACATTTGCTGGCAAACATTGAATGATGTATACCACTTTTTGTAAAATAATTATTTCCAAATTTGATAGGCTGGGATCGTATATTTCTAAAACCTAGACGATTTCTCAAAGCTCACTATACCACGTTCCATGCAAACATTTCCCCACCAATGGCTTCTGAATTATGTAGCAAAAACGTAAAGTACAGCAAAACCCTGCATTCTTATGTTTTTAAGTTTTAAGTGGAAAAATTAAAGGGCTTTACAACTGTACTGGTGTATGTTACGGATAGTGGCATAATGAATCTTTAACAATACAAGGCAATGCGTGAACATCTCCTAGGGCTCCTGTCTCCAAATGATTATCTGAGGTCAGGAGAGCCCCCTGAGGTGAGCACAACCTAGATCACAAGCACTGTAGGGAGGGACCCATAGTTTTGCAATTAGTTGTGCCTAACCCGCCATGTTGGGATTGCAGACATGGGTGCGAAGAAGCAACTACTACTGAGGAGAGATAGAGTTAAGATGGCTGTTAGATTCATTGGAAGTAAGAGCAGAGAATTAGGGGTTATATCAATGTACTGGGGAGACCTTTGATCCCTCCAACCGGCTTTGCCGGCCCAGTATAGACTGCATTAGAACACTGAGTACTAGGATATGACATCATATCCCAGTGCTACGTGTCATAAAAGCATTGCGTGCTTTTTAATGCAAGGAAAATGGCAACCGCGGAGGGGGCGGCTGGGGGCGCTGCTCTAGGTCGGACCTAAGGCAGCCCCGGAGATACATCATTGATACATCATTCTCTGTAAGTAAGGGAGAATGTTTAGTAGATAGGGATGTGGGATTCAGGGAGGGTTGTGTCGTGTTAAGAGCATGTTTCTAGGAGGATTGGAATGTCCCAGTGGTAAGAGAGAGGTTAAATAGATGGGCTAGCGTAGGTCTAATGGAAAAATAAGGTAGATGCGAGGGAATGGGGGGAGGTGGGCAGGTAGTGAGGTGATAGGTGATATAAACACCCATTCATGGTTGACAGGGCTGAAGCAGTAAAGAATAACTTCATTAAGTATGTCATCATTAAGAATATATAGATTATAATGTGGTTGGCAAGGTCTTTAGCAGAGAAACGGGAAGGGTTGTGTACTGGAATATAGAGAAGGGAATTAAAAACAGAATAAATGTTTAGGGTTGCAAAAATTATATTATTTAAAGTAAAAACAAAATTTTTACGTACAGCTGCAACATTTTTTTAAAATTCCATAAGGCATATGTACGACCTTTAATTATATTTTTTAGAATTCATTAAAATTCATGGAATCATAAATCTGGCATAGTGTTCTATGTCTAGCTTTTGTTGGGGTTTTTTTTGTTACGTAGAAGTTGTAAATATGACAATGCATCTGTTCACACAGAAGATGCCCACAGGGGTTTTTCCTTCATACTTCTCATTTTTGGATTCATATGCTGACATACATTCGGATAATTAGGAAAAAAATCAAAGGTAAATACGTACTCTGGTTATACATGAACAATGCTCAGACCGGAATACTAATCAGTGACACATGTTGGCATTATCATAGCAGCACAGCATGTCCCCGTATCTGCCGTTACCAAGTGTCTCGGAAGCAGTCCTTCACCTGGAGACTCCGAGTCAAAGCCGGAGAGTTCCCAGTTCCCATACAGCTTTAACTCCCCGTCTTCATTGTGAATATGGTTCATAGACAGATGTCCATAGCAAGAAAAGGACACCGAATGCAAGACCAACAAATGGTAGTGAAAGTTCTTTCAAACTGACATCTTGCGGGTGTTTTTCTATAGCTCGACATATTCTGTAAGTATTCTGGATTCTGTAAGTACAAGTATTACATACCACCACAGTTTTAGTAATAAAATAAAATAAATTAGTTACTTGCAGCCAGAAACCATTGGCAGTAATTGGTTCATATCGGCAGTGGATTGTTCTTGTTTGTGTCAGTGCTAGAATCTTCTGGCTACTGGGGACTGTAATCAGGTGTATATAATATCTCATCTGACAAGAGAGAAATGTAACATATTCTCCATTGCTGGGCAACCGGAAAACCTATAATAAAGACAGATAAGGATACATAACTTTTTCTGACTCCTTACTAAAGCTTTCTTTGAAGCATAGAAGCAGTGTTTTTTTTACTTGTCTTTGCCTAAAGATACTTATCCACTTAGAGTAACATGTCTGCCTTAGGCATGGGCAAGCGAGACTTCTTCCACTGTGATGTGATGTCGCTCTGCAACTCTCAGCCATGGAGAGGCCACAAGCATGAGGTTGAGGAGGACCCCATCTGTCCCTTCCTGAGGACAAATGGGGACCAGCAGACCCTTCTGGCCCCGGGCCCTGTAACCCTTGAGGACAGCCCCGTAGACTAATCATTAATTGCAGTCTTAAGTATGTTAATCTGTGATTTTATTCTTTCATGACATGAAAAACCACACCATTTCATGGCAACTGTCTGATCAGTGCCTGATCTTGCATGTTCTCAGCAAAAATTATAAACAAGGCAAAATTTAACATGATTCAATAATTATTTCTGGGGAGTTTTTGTGCGTTCAACAATACTATGAATGATCCTTCAAATTCTTTTAGTGACAAAAGTGTTAAATTCAGCAGAATAGGTGGAGCAGCATCTTTAAAGCAACTATGTCACCCCTCAAAATGATTTGATGTAAGATGTTAACCAGTTTACCAACTGGGCAATCCAGTCTAGCACACAAGATATAACTACACATTATTTGAAGCCTGTGATGGGGACTTTTGAGGCAGGCAGCGCATGGACTCAGGACCTGTTCGTTTACTAGAGCATGTCTCTTTCCTATAGAAATAATGGACTATATCCATCTTACAGCGTCAAGTATGTTTTGTCTCCATCAAACAACATAAAGAGGGCAGATCTTGCAAAGCATCCACACATTGCATCTCGATACAACAAGCTTATCAATTCCACGGCAGCTCATCTGTCTGTCACATAAATATGCATGTTAACGCAACTATAAATGATTATTTAAATGAGAAAATAAAAGATAATAAAGGAAAAATAATTCTTATACAAAACAAGGGCTTACCATACATTAAACACACATCACCGAGGCTAATACAAATGGCTTGAGATTACCCAATTTGAGTCAGAAAAGCAGGTCTGGACTGGGACATCTGTTTGTGTGACGCACCGAGATGACTCACAAAGAAAGGCACATACTCAGAAGGGTTAGATTATTCCTCCAGTGTTTCATAGACAATTCTGTGTTGATGTAAAGTTTTATAAGACGCCTTCAGAGTTTCATGTGGCAAAGCAGGGAGCTTGTGTATTAGTAAATTGTCATTAATTTTGTCCAGTATTATTGTCATTGTAGAAGTTATAGGCTTCAATCAGAAAGCTATGATTATCTCCTTCTGGTTAATGAGATATTCTGTATACTTCACTGACATGAATAGAAAGATGGCCAGAACTACTGGGTTTTAACTTTTTCACTAACTTCCATAATGACTGCAACAGTTGGCAAGTAAGTGGTCTTATGTCCACACCACTTCCAACACAGATTTGTAGGCCTTCGGCATCTCAGGGATATGGAAATGCCAGTTTGGCGTTTTTTCTTTCAAAATAAGACTTAGCAGTCCCAACAATTAAGGCCGGTTGTTGTAAAATGGTGTCATTACGTTTCCACAACCATGGTCTTTCAGCAGAAGCGAATGTGAGGTCTGGAACTAAGTGATGGAGTGAATCTTAGCGGAGTCCACCAACGGCAGACAGTCATGGGAGACCAAAAATGATTGAATCATAGGGCAAGTATCGTGTCAGAAGGATTCTATAATCTCCAAATATGAAACAAGAATTAGATGTCAAACTAGGGTATAGGACCCACCCTTGTACAAATGTGTATGCAGGCCTCACTTACCTCAGTTAAAGTAGCATTAAGAATAGCATCACATTTGCCCCAAAAAAACATCTTGTTGACCCCCAAGACTTTTGGGATAATATTTTGGGGACTGATGAGTCAAAAGTGGAACCTTTTGGAAGACATGGGTCCAGTTACATCTGGCATAAAGCTAACACTGCATTCCACAAAAAAGAACAGCATACCGACAGTCAAACACAGTGGCGACCATCAGTCCGTGACCTAAAGCTCATTGAAATGTTTGTGTATGTAAAATGTATAGCACCAAACAAGTACTTTTTCCATTCTTTAAGCTTTTTATATCATTTTAAAATGCTGTGTGTACCGTTATATCAGTTTAACGGGCAGATGTTACCGTTTATCTGAAAACATTCCACCGGAGCTTTATATTGCTTTTTTTCTCTTTACTTGCAGGTTTTCTCATATTTTAGAAAGAACTGACTTCCATTAGTGCCTGCGACTGCAAACCCCACGGCATGCGTCCTGGCTCTTACATTGTAGATGATAGAGGAGACTGTATCGAGACTTCGTTACGATAATAAATAGTACTGACACTGAACGCGTCTCATGTGGTTTTTCAAGTAGCAAAATTCTTGCACATGTCAAGCACAGCCCAGTCGAACAACATGCTAGAATGACGTGAAACTACCTTATTCTTGGAACTACTAATGTGAGTCTACCCTGTCTAAATATCACGCAGGAGGAATGATTATTACATGCCACATAATATTTTTTCTCCCTCATGTCTACTGCAGTGAGGAACACGTGTGTGCATATCAAATCACTGTGATATCTGCAAACCTTGGAAGTCTTGCTAGTCGTTTTATCTCTAGTTATATAAATATTGGGTCTTGATATATTATCAGGATATTGCTGAAAAAAAAACTAACATTATTCCATGAACAGAGGTGAACAGCACAAAAAAAACATATAATCGTTATAAATGTTCTTTTCTCCTTACTCCACCCATACAAAGGCTATCTCAACCAATCAAATACAATCAGCAACGTAGCAATAGGCAAGCGGTTTGTGATTTCTGCATAGATTCCTGTAATATTGAATAAATCTTGTTATTAAGTAATGATAATTATATAGAAAAGCCAGAAAGGACAGATTGTCATCTGGGGCGTATCCTGGAGAGCTCTGGAACCTCGGCCATCGGCCATGTTTACCAGGATATTATTTTCACTTATTACTGACCGGCTTGTGTAAAGTGCAGATCGGTATGTGAGATGTATAAACTCATGGAAGGGAAGCAATTAATCGTACATTGCATACGTCAAATTGTGTGTCCAGGACAATGTGCGTATCTCTAAGTAGATAAGTACAAACATACGCTCCAAAGAGGTTTTCTGTTTTTCATGTTTACTAATGCCACCGTTTCTAATACTGTATTTGCTCGATTATAAGACAACCCCCAAAAATTTGAATATTTAGGGGAAAAAAAGAAAAAGCCTGAATATAAGACTACCCCATAAGAAAAAAAAATAGCTGCATGGGGCAGGGATAGCTATGCATATGGGTGGTACTAGCCCCAGACAGCCTGGCTAAACACCACCCCCACCCTGCCCAGAGAGGAAAGTGACCCGGAGACCTGGGGAAGCGACTATTCACTCCGAGACTCCGAGTCAAACCCGGAGCGTTCCCATGTATTGTAGAAAACCCCAAACCACCATTCACTGTTAGCGTTAAAGCCTCGGAATGCTGGCCGATATATAAATATAGAATCGCATGGCTTTCCCTTTCTGGTAAAATCCCATAAATTACTGTAGGAAGTTGATTCATTTGGTGATAACATGGAGCCTGCTTGAAAACAGTTAAATACAGTTTGCATAACATTCAGCCTAAATGAATTATGACTGCCTTAAAAGGGCTAAGTGAAAAAAAAACTGGAAAATATAACTTAAACAATCCATAAATCCGTGGCGGACGTTTCCTGTGGATTCTTCTTTGGAAAAGAGCACAGCCATATGTTTGTCACACCACTGATCTGAACTATATATATAAATATAAATACATAGGATACGGTTTCTAAGGTTACAAATACTTAAACGTTCCACTCCGAAATGAATTCTGGTTTTTTCTAAGAAATATATAGCAGGTAAGACAGCTAAAGGGTAATCCCATAATGGGACTTACTGATCAGAATAACAAGCACAGTGACAATGTTTTTCTTTTTTTGTTGCCATGCTCTGGAACGCCTTCACACTTTGGGGGGGGGAGTCTTGATTTTGCCACTCTATCCCGCTGTCCCACTAAGCTTTACCTCTGTCGCTTATCGGGGACTTGCGCTGCTATTTTGAGTGGCACTCTACCCCCCATCATCCGTGTTTGCCAGAGTCAGGGCCGGCCCTACAATGGAGCAGAGAGGGGCAATTGCCCCAGGCGGAGGAGAGAGAGCGGCGCCGAGTGGTTTTCGTCGGGGGGGGGCTGCGACATTTTAAACTTCGCCCCAGGCGGCATTATGTCTTGGGCCCGCCCTGGCCAGGGTAGACGTTGGGTGGTGTGTGCTGGACAAACAGTGGTAAATACTACACAACCGGTGAACAACTTTAATCTACTGTAATGTGTAAATGAAAGCTGGATTTGGAGATAATCAATGTAAAGAAATAAGATATTGAAGAAACATGAGAAACAGACATTCTTATACCCACAGAGAAAATCTATCAAGCCATTTTAAGGGGGAACCATCACATTCCCGATGGTCGTACCAGGGAGCTCCCCTCTCTTCTATGTATACCTAGGGACATGGGAGAGGGATAGACCCAGTTAGGCTTTAAAGGCACAGTAGGTGAGCAGAACACGGGCAGATATTGGGCATCACCAACTCCCCTACCCCCACACTGAAGATACTAACCCAAAGCCCTGGAGAAGCAGCCCTTCAGCTGCAAACTCTGGGTGAAACCCAACAAGCTCCCAGGCTTGCAAAATGTTCCTGATACTAATTCTTGCACCTACATACAACGTACAAATTTAGCTTCCTTTCCATTGTCTCTTATTTTCGGTTGCTTGTACACGAAGGCCATGTTGCTTCTGCTCCATTACTCCGAGATACGTTGTAACAACTATAGATACGAACTGCAGGATTGTAAACCGTACACGGGTGTGGACAGTCTGCAGACAGTGACAGTGGAATCCAGGAACAGAATTTCTTCCTACTCAGTACCACTCATGACATCATATCCTGGTGCTCCACTTTTGCGCTTGGCACAGAAGGAACCGCCGAAGGACTTTGCCTCCTCAGCACAGCTCTCCATGTTGCCAGTTGAGGAGATTGTTGATTTCTGGTTGAGTAATGGTGTTGAAGGGAGCCTGAGGCTCCTTGTTACACGGCAGAGGGGATAATGTCCGTCCTGACCTGCCACCCTAGAATACATCAATACTCCTAAACTCCTATGCTGACGGTAGGATTCCAACGTACTTCTGGACCATAGGAAATGAAATTTGCATGAGGTGACAGAATATTAAAAATAATAATGCCCACAGTTTTATCTCAGATGGTCCTCCTTGAAATACAGATCTACCTATATTACACGTCAATGTGAAGACTGGACAAGATCTGGTCAGAATGGCGTTGTTCCACTCGGCTACTAAGTTATTTGTGTTACAGAGAAATGAAAGCAAGTTACGGTAGAGTCATGGTACGGTGAAAAACTTTGTGGGATCTGTCCTTGATATTATAAGAATGGATAAAAGGCCTTATTATGCACATAACACGGCAACAGAGTGGGCCGTGCATGATCTGACTAATGCTAAGGTGTGAAGGTCAGGCTTTGTGGTATTGGAAGTGGTGCGGCAGCATGCAACACGCAAGGAGAATGTGAGTGGAGTGCGAGGGAGGGAGAGCGACACAGAAGGAGCAGAAATAGGGTGGGAGCCAAGGTTTGTGTATAATATATATATATATTATCACACATCATTTAACAATGTTGCCATACATTAAAGAAAAAAACCTTTTACACTTCAATATTTTATTGATATAAAAAAAGGAAGATTTAAAAAATGTACTGTAAAGCTGGAGAGATGAAGGTTTAGAGAAACATTCTCTAATAGATGTACAGCGAGGGCAGCCCAGCTAATCAATATTATATATTTTATTAAATCTATGCCAAACCAGTTACAAATATGGCTCAGATATACACGTAGATGCTTCTAGAAGAAGTCCCCCCCCTTTGTCTGGCTATACGAAGCCACGCACCGACAGCACTGGATGGGTGCCATCTCTGACATCTGGATTATGTTGATTCCAAAAATAATTGATACAAAATCCAAGGAATGCACAAGTGAAAGAAATAGGTCTTGGCTATCGAAGTCAGTCTACATATTAACATTCCATGAAAAGTATGTCAGCCAAACTCATTAAACAGTCTAGAATACTCGGGAATAAGTCCCAAAATCATGGTAGCCCCTTAAACCTTAAAGAACCAGAGGGGTGCAGGGTTTGGAAATGGTTAAAGTCACCCTTCTCAGAATCTTCTACGTACCACATTCCTCTACAGCTGGTTTGCTGGAAAGTGCAAATGCATAAGTACAAAAACAACGTTTAAAATGGATTATTTTGACAAAGAAGGTCAAATAAAATTCAACGTTAGTAGAAACCCACCCGCTCACAAGTGCCAACGTCCATAAAAAAAATAAATTACTCTAGTAAACAAAATATTGAGTCTGCTCTGTCATTGTATGACTTCTAGGCCACCGTTGAGGAAGCTTTGACTTTTGGAGATAAAGCCTGTTTGAACCGTCTCTTTAAATCTTGCATGTTGGGCGACTTTGGTCGAGGGATAATAGAGCCTCTTCTCCTTTCTCCGGTGCTTGCAGATTGTACTTTACTGATCTCCTTACACAGATGATGGAACGTCTCACAAACGTCCTGACAGCTCTCGCTGGTCGAGATTTCCACAAAAGAGCAGCCCAGTTCATTGGCCAGCTGTATTCCAGAGTCTGATGGAACCTGCCGCACGTGGAGAAGGTCTCCTTTGTTGGCTACTATAACGATTGGAATCTTAGAGTCTGAATGCACTTTCCGGATGTGCTGGTGAAGATGACGAACGTATTCGTAGCTCTTGTGGTCTGTGATGGAGTACACAAGGAGGAAGCCTTCAGCCCACTGAACACACCTTAACGTGTCTGCAGCCGGTAGCAGATCTTCTTCCACCTGCAACCAAACCATTTACAGAACGGTTACTATTATCCCAACATACTGTAACTGTCACAAACATATAAATATATGAATATCAACAACAACAACAAAAATCCACAATATTTTACTAAGGATCAAGTAAGGTTCCTGGGGCACCAGGCCAACGACTGAAACCAACGGGCAGTGAATGCGGATCTCTGTGCATCTTAGTGAATAGATGAGAGAAAAAGACGTTGGCCAACGATTCAGCTGGTGATATAACCTCCAGTGGGGCAGATGTTCAGTGGTGCATAAGTGCCAAGGTATGATATCACATCCCAGAGGGGGCGCGTGAATGGAGATGCACTGGAAAGCACGCATCCCCTTGGCCCTACACAAGTGGGACCGTGTGTCCCAGATTTCAGCCACCCAACATGCATGAAAAATATTCAGTAGTGGGTGGATTAAAATACCATTTAGTATTACATGAAATAGTTCAGATCAACAGTATAAGAAGCCCGCTAGTATAAAATACAAAATCGATACATCTTAAAGGGAATTCAACTAAATACAAAGTCTGTGATCTAATTGGAGAGAAGATATCCATCTGCCCCTTTCCTTCCTCTCTTCTCCTCGAAGAGCTCAGACAGGTCCTATTGGCCAAAGTAAATTCAAAACCATTTGTGTAGCCAGTGGGCACCAACACAACCCAAAGAAGAAGCGTCTTCAAGAACATAGAATTATAAATATATATTTTATGGATAGATTGATTGATAGATGTACCTACCTTCATGCAGCCAGGTGTGTCTTGGATCTGCAGAGATGTCTGTTCTCCTTCAATGACTACCAGTCTGGAGTAAAGGTTTCCTGTGTGATCAGACGTATACATTTTATTTCCTGTACGATAGATTATAATATATATAGAATTTGATTTCTCGGTTCATCAGAACACTCACTCACCGGTATTGGCTTCGTAGTCGCCGATGAATCGCTTTGTAAGGAAACGGACAATCATTGCTGGAGAGGAAAAAAATAAATAAATAAATAAATAAATAAACCGGGTTGGATTTCAGTTCAGAGAAGAAAAGTTAGGAGAAAACATAACAAAATCTACGTGTTGTTAAGGTGCCATGTGGAAGCCTCCAGTTAGATCTATCAAGTCGCACAAAATTCTAAAGGCCTTTACCCTTTATATATTCAGACGCGCAAGATTGCCTTTACCCTTTAATAACTCAAGAAGATGCTATGTATTAACACAAATGGTTCTAGCAGAGGTACTTTTGGAAACCTTGACTTGTCGTTGTTTAAAGATACACTTAAGTGAGTCACCTGAATTCAAGTAGGGATATCAACCATAACATACTGGCAGCAAAACCCCTGGGATTCAGGGTCAATCCCTGGAAGTTCCCAGATATGTATATCCAAAACAGCATCTTATACAAAGTGTTATTTATAGATCACTCCTTTGGAACGTTGAGGAGTCAAACCCGGTGTCAGCAATCAGAGTCCGAGCCGGCAGACTCAGAGACTCCGAGGCATCGCTGGCTAACGTCCCGGTTACGGACACGCGGCAGATCAGTCCCACAGAGGATACAGCGCAGCCAAAGAACACCGACATCAACGCCATAGAAACAGAACGTGACCGTCGGCCGTCTAGTCTGCCCACCTTTCCCGATATAACCAATGAATCAGTCCTCGTCTCACCTGAGATCGACGACCCATCGAGCGGAGCTTCCAACAAATGCCGAAAACTGACTGCCCCAACCGGATGTACAGCAGGCGCTATATATATATATATATATATATATATATATATATATATATATATATATATATATATATATATATATATACACACATATATATACATATACACACCCTGGTATATATGTGATATTACACACATCAGCTATACTGAGAAGCAAAGCTATATGTTCCTATCATTTCTACTGGTGCTTTTATAAATAAATGGTTAATATATATATATATATATGTATATATATATATACACACACACACAGACTCCCCAGCAGATATAAAATGTTCCCAGCAATAACTGGGATGGTGTTATATGGAGATTCAAACAGGATGACACTCTCAGTAATTTCTTCATCTGTAAAAGAGACCGCTGAGGTCCCCAAAGCCTCTGTGACTTTATCTTTTTAGTAAATACTCCATCCTCTCACGGTCCTTGATCACCAATTTTACTATTCTACAGAATCACAAAACTTCCAAACCAGCGCAGGCAGCGAGTTATCGAACCAATCTCCGGGCAATGGATAAAGCACTGGACTGTTTAGTATGTTGTAAGGATGATGAGGATGCAGAGTTGGGATCTACTCGATCACCTGCATTGTTTGCCCCCCACGATACGATGACCGGGTGTTGTCACTCAAGCCGGGTCACTTACCGGTTTTCCCCACGCCGCTTGCCCCGAACACGGCTATTTTAATATCTCTGACGGTGAAGTAGTCCGCGGTCTCCGGGATGGGCGCGAGCAGGAAGTTACCGGACATGTTCGGCAGACGCATGGGAACAGAGGAGCGGATCCCAGCTCTCCGGATCACGCAGCGACACTCATCCGCCTCCCGCCGGGCACGGACCGTGTGCGTGGAGTGAGCTCTGGGGGGTGTTTGTGCCGCTCACGGTGTGTCTGACGCGGGGATGCTTGTAACGGTAATGCAGCCGCAGGTGATGTAAGTGCTGAGGTCCGCTATCAGTGACCGATCACCGGGATGCGGCGGCTGGGAACGCTCGCTGCTCGCCATGCTCCGTGGCTTTTAAAGGCTGCGCGCTGGGACTGCCTGCCGGGGCCGGGCTGCCGCCTCTCAGCCGGGAAAGGCAATGAGGGCGGCTCGGGGGGCCGGCAGCATTACGCACGGTGACGCACTGCCCGCCGCTCGTCATCACAGCTGGGAGATAGAATAGCCGGGGATCCGCTCGGGGACGAGAGGAGGGAATAGCCCTCTGGGAATACACCGCTTCCCCGGTACATTGCTGTATATGGTCTAACGACCTTGTTGATGACGTCATATTGTAACAGTGACCGGGAATGAATGTATCGGTGGAGGACCATCTCCTCCTTACAGCAGAGACCTGCAAGCACCGACCTGCCCTCAGCGCGTATTCAGGAACAAGTATTGTCATTTTATTTACTAGTATCTCATGAAAAATAAGCTCTCAAAGAATATCGTGCCCACTTATTTTAACCCCTTCTTTACTGAGGGTATTTTGTACCCCAAAACCTGAGGCATTTTTGCGATTTGTGATTTTGTGATTTTTCTTGCACCGGCACAAATTCTATATTTTTCAGGGACAGATAGAGCCTCCTTTTATTACCGTTTGTAGATGATTAGTCCCCCTAAAAAAAGGAACATGTCTGTTCCCTTTTCACCTTTAAGGATTGTTTGCACCGATTACACGCTAGAGACGGCAGGGAAACCCACCGCGTGTATTTAGCCGCATCCCCAGAATACAGAAACATCCCAGACACGCACGGGGCGGGCTACACGACACGCTTATTTCACTGCACGACAAAACACGGAATAGAGCATACTATATACTAAATACTATAAATCCGGTTTAGGGGGGGAAAAAAGATCAGCTATAACTATAGATCCACTGGCGACCTGCTGGCACGCCTTTTCTTTCTATTCTTCCACATTTGATGACAGAGTAACAGGCGGCCGCGTTAGGCTGCCTACACCATGCATTGATTGCTGCAACTACCATTTTTATATATTTGTTTTCTTTTACGGTTTTGGGGCTGCTGATCAGTCTCTGACCAATCAGCGGTCCTCACGCCACCATGAATGGAGCCTCACGTTCAGTTTAATTGCAGGCTTCCATTCATTTCCATTCCTCATGTCATTACACGGGGCTTTCAGCGGGTGGACGATGGTTCCCAAGGACTGCCTGAGATGCAGGTAATAGCCTGTAGCGGGAACCGTTGGGTAGCGGTGTGCACAGCCCTCACAGCGCTCCTTTAATCATGTTCCGAGCCATCATAGCTTTATCATATATTATAGGCACATTTTCATGACGCGGAAAACAGTAAAATAGTTCAGCCATAAACCGACAGCATTGCCTGGAGAATCAGGTCGGTGCGATGTCTGATCAGGTAAAGCCAGTTCGATAACAATAGTACCCTCCAGATCTGCAAGTAGCGGAATTTTTTTCGTGGGACTTCAGGCTTTATCAGAAAAAACATAACTTTGTGCTGCAGCAGGCATCTGTACCGACACGCATTCAACAGAACCGGTCAGGACTCACGAACTACATATATGTTAATGCTTTGGGGTAGTCGCTTAATACTGACAAACGATACAGTTACAGCCTTATCAGCACAGCTATCAAAACCCCGTTACTATGCAGGCAGGGAATTATCTACTTACGCCGACTGCGGCTAATTCAGGGAATCTTTTTACAAGACCCAGTAACGCTTCTTGTAATAATATTTGGAAACGAACTCCTGGAAGGAGGTTCTTTAGCCAAGAAGAGTAACAAATATCACCGATTCCCCAGAGAAAGCATAACAAACGACAGAAGTAACAGCGCTTTATCCCACTATAGACATTGGCATTTAATCAGAATACAGACATCCAAGCGCGCGCAGCACTGTCCGCTACACCCTCGGGACCAGAACAGACGTGTGCGAGTCCGACGTCACCCACCCGAATGTGATGTAAGCGGTTAGTTCCACGGTAGCTTCTCTGTTTATACAGAACACCGATATACCGCCCGACCGGCTTTCTTTTGCAGATGTTCACCGTCTGTACTTTAGCTCACGTTTATATTGAGCTTCAGACCCCACGCTGCAGCTTACATCCGTGTGAAGTCACTTAACATTCTCCTCCATTTTAAAGCCGTGACAATTCCCATATATTTAGAATATTCCTTCATCCATGCTTCGTGAGGCAATGTTTATGACCCCCACCTAATGCAGGTACGGTTATGTAGTAGCAGGTAAAGGAGGAAGCATGGAGAGGAGCTCACACGGGGTTAATAACTAGTTACCATTCACAAAAAACTTTCTACCAGGAGAGAAGTTAGACTTAAAGCATCCCAGTCTCGTCCCAGATGGTAAACTTAAGGAAACACATTAAGGCCATTAATTAGTAATTATGAGACTGAGCAATCTGTATATTTCATGAGCTGCGAACGCCTACATTTGGCGGTACAATAAAATCTTTACTAATGAGTTTGAAAGGCCTAGAAGGCACCCTCAGAAGGGAGAAACTGCCCCCCCTCGCTACCTCACACCCAATAAAGCCACGACAGACAATAACTGATTTTGGTTCTGCAGAAGACCCAGAATGTTTGGAATGAGTGCCATTACCAGCACAGAAACGGACCAATGCATTTAAAGTGATAACGGATCCAACAAACCGGGCCTGTTTTTTTTTTTTTAGCTGGCAGGTAATATTTAATTTGGTGTCTAACATTTGGTCTGCGAGAAAAGAAAAAAAGTCTTAAATATATTTTTATCAGAGATAACTGGAGGATTTGAGGCTATATTGAATAAGGGCGAAGCCAGAATGATGTAATAAAATACTTAATTCACAATATTTTTAGTGAATAAGAGCTACACATGCAGTTAAGGAAACAATGTCGCAATGAATAAAGATCCTGCCTATGGATTTTAATGGCAAACATAGAAAGTGACGGCAGATAAGAACCATTAAGCTCATCCAGTCTGCCCAACCTCTGAGTACTTTCCTTAGTACCTGCCCTTATCCTATATCTAGCTTGGCCTTATGCCTATCCCATGCTTGCTGAAATGTCTTTACTGTATTAACATCTACCACTTCTGCTGGAAGGCTATTCCATGCGTTCACTACCCTTTAAGTATTTAAATGTTTCTATCATATCCCCCCTGTCACGACTTTTTCCCAGGCTAAATAGGTTAAGACCCTTTAACCTGTCCTGGTAAGGTTTATCTTGTAATCCATTAACCATTTTAGTAGCCCTTCTCGGCACTTTCTCCAACATGTCTATATCCTTCTGGAGATGCGGTCTCCAAGTGAGGTCTCACCAGTGATCTGTACAACGGCATGAGCTCTTCCCTCTTTCTACTGCTAATACCTCTCGTTATACAACCAAGCATTCTGCTAGCATTACCTGCTGCTCTACCGCATTGTCTGCCTACCTTTAAATCCTCAGAAATAATCACCCCTAAATCCCTTTCCTCACACGTTGATGTTAGAACAGTATCAAATATTCTATACTCTGCCCTTGGGTTTTTATGCCACAGTTGCATGGCTTTGCATTTATCCACATTAAATGTCAGTTGCCACAGCTCTGACCATTTTTCCAGTTTACCGAGATTTGCCATTTGGCTTCTCACTCCATGATCATCCTTGTTGCAAATTTCTGCATCTTCAGCAAACAGACATACCTTTACATCAAGACCTTTTGCAATATCACTAATAAAAATATTAAAATGGGTCCAGGTACAGGTCCCTGAGGTATCCCACTGCATATACACCATTGACTACAACCCTCTGTCAGTCACTCAGCCACTCCCTAATCCATTCAACATTGGGATCTTAACTCAGATTGCAGAAGTCTTCTATGTGGGACAGTGTCAAAGGCCTTACTGAAATCCAGATACGCAATGTCTACCGCACCACCTTGATCAATTACTTTAGTCACCCAATCAAAAAAATCAATAAGATTCGTTTGGCATGATCTTCCTGAGGTAAACCCATGTTTTTGATCTTGAAACCCATGTGACTTCAGATGTTCAACAATCCTGTCCTTTTAACATTGTTTCCATTAATTTACCCACTACAGATGTAAGACTTACTGGCCTGTAGTTGCCCAACTCCTCCCTACTGCCTTTTTTGTGAAACATTGCCATGTATTCTCCTGTTGACAAGTCAGCCAAACATATTATGATGACATTGCAAATAGCCTGTAGCTTTGGATACCTTGTGACAACCAACAGGCAGTTAATTGTTTGATGTGGTGTCTAGAAACATATAGTCCCTATAATGGACTTCAGTTGGAAGACTTTTGGGCTAGAACTCCATCCTTCACACGTACCCCCCCCCAGCCCATGTGGGATAAAACAATAACGAAACGGGCAATGGCCATTTTCCGAAAAACAGAGGTCTTTAATAGAAGACAATTATGCCATGAATTCGTATGGAATTGGTTCAAGCAGCTCTGGTTCTTTGCCAAAGGTTTTAACAAAATGTGCCTCACTGGGTGGAGCGGGCTGCAAAAGAAAGAAAACAAAAGTTAATCACGAGCACTTAGAAACCCGAGAGATCTGACAGCATGCAACACGGCAGCAGAGCGATCACTCACCTGACGTTTCAGTTCCACCCAAGTTCCTTTCTCCTTGGCTTCCTTTTTCTTGTTCTCGTTCTCCTTCACACGCTGCAGGAAGCTGTCTCTGCTCTTTGAGTGGCGAATATGTTCAACGCGGACATTGATTCTCTTGGCAAGAATCTTCCCCCTATTAATAAAAAATATTTCAGATGCTTCACAATTCTACGATAGCAGAAACATCTTTAATGTGAAAGAGCCTCATCCCCATGCCCTGCAATGTGCTTCTATCACTCCTTGAGCAGGTTGATGGTTGTGCCAACAGACAGATGCGACAGGTTCAATACATAACAGATACCAGTCACTAATTAAAGACCTGGTCTCATCAAATCAGTAAGAAAGGCATCCCCTTAAAGTGGAGCCTCACCATTTTTTCTTTACTTGTAAGATAAAAAATTAGTTTGATAATTCAATTTAAATTTAAAGGTAAATGGAACAGCCTTCTGTCAGGAGAGTTAGATACAGTAACTTGTACTGTAAATTTCCACATGCATGGAATAGCGATATGGCTTTCCTGAATCTAAGACCGTAGACCGCTTAAAGCCCAAGTCTTTCCACCAGCAAAAAAAACAATGTGCAGACTAGATGGGCTAAAAGATTAACATCAAATTATGTTGTCAAATCTAATCTACATTACTGTATAAAGAACTGTATATTTCGCTCAAGAATTTCCACGGCTCCTACCTCAAAGTTTGTGTCCCGAACCCCCACAGAATGTATGCTTAGATATCTACTTAAGTAAACCCACAGATCAATACATTTTGCTCATCGTAATTTGCAGATGTTTTCCTTTTTGGAAACACATATACAGATACACGGCACTAGTTATTTGAAGAAATGTTTCCTCTGACAGGACACAAGTCAAATATATGCAGTATTTGCTTGGGTTTTAAGAAGAGTTTCATATAGCCCTCCTGAATGGCCATTATAGACACAGAATTCTATATGGTAAAGTGAAAGGGCTTTTACATTGTCAGGGTATGGAGCGGCACTTACTTGATCTGCTTGTTTACAATAATTCCTACAGCATGCTGAGTGACATTGTAAATCCTTCCAGTCTTGCCGTGGTAGCACTTGTGGGGCATGCCTTTTTGAATTGTGCCCATACCCTAAAGAAGCATTTTACAAGGAAATTTAGTTTATTCATCAAGTAACCATTTTCAATATGGATATGCAAACACCCCGTAGCACCATAAACCCTGTTAACCACAAATCAGGCATGACAGACAGATCTAAAAGAAAGCCTTTTTGTAAGTCGTTTAGAAAATGCTCTCAGAACCGGTGAAATGATTGACTCATATTTACTGACGTAAATAGTTAGGAGATATATCATCATCGAGCATTTAACAGCACTGCGTGGCAATGCGAACTGGTAAACGTGGTCTAGGCAAAGCTTTTATTACGAATAATTCACAGGCTGGTAAAAAAAAAAAAAAAACACTAGTGGAAAATAGAAATTGGCCTCTATAGCATGTTAGCATTTCTACAGCATATAGCAGCCTATACGACGCCATCACATTTGCTGTTATGTTATCTGTTCCCGAGATGCATCCCAGAATGCCGTTCAACCCCCCCCCCAGCTAATAAGACAAAGCGAGCTCATTGCCATATCAGGCTTTTCAGTGCCATTGGTAAAGTACAGGAGAGGGGTTTGCCAATTATCTTATAGCCATTACCTTTATGTCCACAATATCACCCTTCTTGTAGGTGCGCATGTATGTAGAGAGAGGAACAACACCTAAGAGACACCAAATGAAAATAGTTAAGCGTTTACAAGCAGTGATTGTTTCTTGTCCATTTATTGTAATAACTTGCGCAAATCAGCAATGTCTGGGGGAGACTATAGGGAATGTACTAATCTGTACTATGTTAATGAATGGAAATGTTAATTTACAGGGGAATCTCCGCTGCCAGACAGCTCTAACGCCGGCTTGCATGACAGAACGACCGCTCTAACACCCAACACAAACTGGCAAGTGGCAGAAAATACTGAGATGCCAAATTTGATTTCCCATATCACTTGAATCTTTCAACTAATCGCACCAGTTCCCCGCTGACCCTTATGGTATTGCTGCCCCTCTAAAGGATGATTAAAGCAAATTCCCTGGTCGGTTTTACAGATTAACTATAATAACGTCAGAAGGCAAAGCCACAGATTACGCGAATGAAAATAAGGTATACGACTGCGCTACAGACATGACAGCTATAAAAATTTACAGTTATTGGGTTTAAGCAAAGAAAAAAAACTGGGATGTAGCAGATCAGTTCCCGGCTGCTGACAGCCAGCAAGGTGGACTTACCATGTTTACGGAAGGGTCTGGAGAACATATAACGGGTTCCTCGCCTTTTTCCTCTTGTGTTAGTCATGTTTGCGGTTCACTATAAAAGAATAAAGAGTCCTCAGCAAGCTTGCATTTACATCGACTAGTCACAAAACACACAGCGCATGTCACCGTACAGCCAACACGGCAGCCCACACAATGCTGTACTACACGCTTACTGTACACGCCATAATCACACAGCTATAATCAGCACCCATATCTACCCACTGTAGCTTCATATCTGATAAATGCGGTGCACAAAAGGTTAATTAAATATACATGCACCTTTCCGATCACGTTCCAATGGTATATAGAACTTGGGTAACCTAAACTCTTAACATGAAGCCGTAACGAACACCCCCGGTATGCCATGCGTGCCTAGACTGCAAACACAACCAAAGCCGCATCCAAACCCGGACGACAGGGCTAGAAGCAGCTCCTTCAGATTTAGGCCGCTATACACTCCTTCCATACACAGCCCATTACGGACTAAGGAGAAAAGCATCCATAAGCACTACTCCAGACAAGCAAGCGGACCATCGGTAACGATGCCGCTACCTAGAAAGGAAGTTCGGTGGTAACCTGGACACGTAAGGATGTCTACAACTTTACGTCATTTAATAAAAATGTTACCCTGAAAAAGCATTATGGCCCTAAAATCACACGCCAGTCACCTGACATGTGTATTTGCATAGAATTAATGCATCGCCAGAACATAAAAGGCCGCTCAGGTAGGGAATACATGACAGTCTCCTGGCAGGACAGAGGCCGTCTTCCCATACAGGGCCCAGACACATTATACCAATCCGATTAATAGCCCTCCGGTTAAGAATTCGCCTACATTTCCCCACCAAAGCCAAGCTGGCAGTCACGGTAACATTCCCCGTCACACAAAGGCACTTTTCACCGCGAATGTGCGGAGAAAATCCTAGATTTTTAGCGCATAACGCGGAGCTCGAGATCTCATGCGGCTACCTGCAAGATGGCGGGTCCGGCGGAAAGGGGGAGTAAAAGCTCCGCCTCCCCTTACATGAAGCCCGTGCGTCTGTCCCACGCACTGCCTGACTGGAGACGGTAACTAAAAATACATTTATAAACTAACTGTCGGCAGTGTAAAGACGCCGGTATCATATTCAGCGGTGAAATTACATTTCCACAAATCCGATAAAACTTTAGTAACCACGTAGGCGGATAAAAAGGCCAACTAATAGAGGACCCACTCAATGGGAGACCATAGCATTGGCTACGCTGTGTTGAGCTTGTTGTAGAGCATCATGGGACTTGTAGTTATCATGCGCGGTGTTGTCGCTACACTTCATGAAAGCAAAGTTCTCAAGCGGATTATAACATAACGTTGCATTTCAGGGTTTTGGTCAGTGAGTCTGGGCATGCGTACTAGGTTTCCTTTTTTAAGGGGTACGCATCTTTAGACCTTCCTGGCATTGTTTTACCCGATGATTTTGCTATTTTTTTAGTCGCCTGGAATGGTTAGTGTGTGTGAGTGTATGTAAGTGATAATAATGTTTATAAACACAAATGTAGCATAAATATAAACTATGTCAATAAAATACATTATTAATTATATAATAATAATTGCCCACCTTTTTACTTGGTTGAACACTAAAGCGCAACTTTAATGTTTTTTGTGCACGTGCAGAAATTGGCGACTGAAAAGTCCCTTGGCCCTCGAGGAAAAAAAATAGAATTTGACATCAGATAAGACCCATCTAATCTGCCTATTTTTTTACTTTATTGACCTCTACTACTTCTAATGGGAGTCTATTCCACTAATGTAAAGTAAGCAGCATGATAAACAGCTATTAGTACATTATCTTCCGGTATTTCATACCTTCCACATCCCCAATGGCAAAAGATGTTGCTTTTTGCTTGTTTGTTTGTTCTAGGAGTTTGATTAGAGGTGCAGATATTGGCAGGGCTATACTGGAGCGGTCACTGGTCATATACTTATGACCTTTATATATAGCTTTCTATACTTCCTATAGCATTAACCACCTTCCAATGCTAACCCCACTGGACCTTTCTGCTGCTTTTCACACTGTGGGCCACCCCTTTCTCCTCCAAGCTCCTCACAATCCTGGTCTCTCCTGTTTCACATCCTAGCTTTCTGATCGTACCTTCAGCATCTCCCTCTCCAGTAACACTACCTCTCCCCTTTCCCTCTTAGTTTGTCTACCCCAAGACTCAGTTCTAGGACCCCTTCTGTTCTCCCTTTACACAACCTCGCTGGGCAAACAAATCTCAACCTTTTGGCGTTCAATACCACCTGTATGCCGATGGCACCCTGACCTACCAATCCTCTCCAGATTGCTTTCCTTCCATCTTAGATCGTGTAACTAATTGCCTTGCCTCTGTCTCTAATTGGATATCTGCACCATTCTGTAATCTCTCAGAAGCGGAGCTTGTTATTTTCCTCCCTCCAAAACTAACATTCTCTCATCAGTGTCCCTCGATGTCAATGGTTCAATCATCTCCCTATCCCCTCACGCTCGCTGCCTTGGTGTTATCCTTAATTCTGATCTCTCATTCACCCCCCATATCCAGTCTGTTTCATCTAAAAATATATGGCCCGCATTCATCCCTTCTTAACACAATATGCCACTGACTTTTGTCTATACCAGTGGTTCTCAACCTTCCTAATGCCGCAACCCTTTAATACAGTTCCTAATGTTGTGGTGACCCCAACCATAAAATTATGTAATTATATATTGTGAAATATGTGTTTTCTGATGGTCTTAGGCGATCCCTGTGAAAGGGTCGTTCGACCCCCAAAGGGGTCGCGACCCACAGGTTGAGAACCGCTGGTCTATACCCTCATTAACTTCCGCCTTGACTAATGTAACTCTGTCTTAGCTGGTCTCCCTCATACCAGTCTCACCCCCCTACAACCCACCGTGAATGCTGCTGCCAGACCTATCTTCCTTACCAATCCCGGAGCTCTCCCATCTCTCAGTCCCTACACTGGCTACATGTGCGCATCAGTATACATTTCAAAATCCTGACTTGTACGTTCATACCTACCTCCCATCACTCATCTCCAAGTACATTCCCACCCCGTCTATCCCCCCATCCGATCTGTCTCCAACGACATCCATCTGTCCCGTGCTCTGATTTCTAGTTCTTGCAAGATTTCTCAAGGGCGGCCCCATCCTCTGGAATACCCTCTCTGGTGTATATTTCTTTCCCCCAGTCTTTGGGTTTTTTTAAAACCCCCCCAGAACCTCTTCTTTAAGGACCCCTGCAAACTTACACTTTAATAACCTTCTTTCCTCTTTAGCTCAACGTTCCTCGTCCCTCTCATGTCTTCAGACAATACTTATACTACAGTAGTGTGACTTTTACCTCTTGTGTAATACACCCTAACTCCCTCTAGATTATAAATTGTTTTAATGAGGACCCTCCATACCTCTTGTTTCTGTAAGTCAAATTGTTATTTTATATACTACTTGATGTGTTCTGTCTACCCATTGTACAGCTCTGCGCAAACTGATGGCGTTATATAAAACAATAAATAATAAACTTTAAATAATAAACAATAAATAATAAACTTTATATTGGCAATTGTCATACTTAAAGAAGCAGTAATGTCTTTAGTTATAAGAGTGATATTCCGCTTAACCTCTTTAAACCTTCATGATGTTCTGTGCTGTCATGAAAAACAACCTATATTGATGACATAGAATGCCAGGTTCCCAGAAAGCCAGACCAAGCCTGGTTACACAAAATGTGTGTTGTGCTGCAAGAGAGTTGTAGCCCCCTTCTAACCACACTCCAGTGCTGCTTAGCATCAAAATAAATGGCCAGAATCACACTTCAGAAATCTTGATATGCTTTTCACTTTACCTGGTAGATTGTATTGAGAGGATCATTTTATATTGTTCCAGAAAAAAAATTGGGTTAAAATCCAATTCCCAATCTGAGAGTTATTGTATTTTGGTTTTAAATTATATATTATATACACACTTTAGCATATTTGCATTGAATATAGGCATATTCACTTTATAAATGATGATGTCCACACACACTGGGTCACCCGGATCGCTGCTCCTAAGTCCTTCAAGCCATCTCTGTGTAGAGCAAACGGTTCTACAACTTTGGGATAGAATGTCCTTAACCCCACCATCTCTGAACGTGCAACACGTCAAACCTTGAAGCAGATGGGCTACAGCAGAAGACCACCCTGGGTGCCACTCCTGTCAGCTAAAAACAGGAAACAGGGGGTACAATTCGCACAGGCTCACCAAAATTGGATAATGGAAGACTGAAAGAACGTCTGATGAGTCTCGATACTAGCTGCAACATTCATATGGTAGAGTCAGACTTTGGCATAAACAACATGAAAGCACGGATCCATCCTGCCTTGTACCGTATCAACGGTTCAGGTTGGTGGTTGTAGTGTAATGGTGTGGGGGACATTTTCTTGGCACACTTTGGGCCCCTTAGTACCAATTGAGCCTACCTGAGTATCGTTGCTGACCATCACAAACCTCATATCATCTCAAACTGGTTTCTTGAACATGACAATGAGTTCACTGAACTCCAACGGCCTCCACAGTCACCAGATCTCAATCCAGTAGAGCACCTTTGGGATGCGGTGGACGGGAGATTCACATCATGGATGTGCAGCCGACAAATCTGCAGCAACTGCGCGATGCCATCATCTCTATATGGACCAAAATCTCTGAGGAATGTTTCCAGCACCTTGTAGAAAGTATGCAACAAAGAATTAATGCAGTTCTGAAGGCAAAAGGGGGTCCAATCCTGTACTAGCAAGGTGTACCTAATAAAGTGGGCAGTGAGTGTGTATTTACATATATATATATATATATATGTGTGTGTGTGTGTGTGTATGTGTATATATGTGCGTGTGTGTGTGCAGAAGACATCTACAAGCTAAGTAGAAGGGTTGCTAAGTGCGTATGATGTATGATAAGTGCGTATGATGTATGAAAAGTGCGTATGATGTATGAAAAGTGCGTATGATGTATGAAAAGTGCGTATGATGTATGAAAGTGCGTATGATGTATGAAAAGTGCGTATGATGTATGAAAGTGCGTATGATGTATGAAGGTGTATGATGGCTGGAATGCCTGTTTAAGGTTAATGTAACTGATCCACTAAAAGGTCTTGGGAAGCAGCAGTGGCCAGGACAGCCAGCGCTCACTGTGTAAGGACGTTTGGCAGCTATGTTTCTTTATTGCCCTTTTTCCATCAATAACATGCATTTCCCCATACGGTGCTGCCCACATCGATCTTAGGTCAATCACAGCTAGTGTGGAACTCGAGTTGGCTAAGGATAATGAGAGTTCTAGTTCAGATTTGGAGCTGCCATGTGACCTCGGTAGCGCGTGTGGTCAGCCCCCTGGCTGCCTATGGGGCGTAGTGAGTGACAGGTGTGGGGCCGCTGGGAGCGCGCTTTTTGCGGATACTCCGGGTGGGTGCTGTCGGTGGGTCACAGTCTAGGAGGACGAGCGGGGCCGGTAACTTCCACTGTTTTTTCTTTCGGGGCTGATAAGTGTGACCGCTACACCCGTGGCGGCGCTGTATGGCAGGAAAGGCCGCGGATCAAGTGCGGCCTTCACGGTGACAGCTGAGTGATTTGTACGGAAATAAACTTACAAGGGGAGAGTGTGTGTATCGGTGCGCGGATCGGATTTAGGTTTGTTACATCGTGAGCAATAGGGGATTTTACAAACTTTATTTGCACTATGTGTATATATATATATATATATATATATATATATATATATATATATATATATATATATATATATATATATATACACACACACACACACATTATGCATATATGTGTAGATGCATAGGATGTATTTATGTTCACTGTAGCTGTACATGGTGTATCTCCATTGTAGACTTATAGGGTGTATTTATATGCACTGTAGCTGTATAGGGTGTGTTTATATGCGCTGTAGCTGCATAGGGTGAATATTTATATGCACTGTACCTGTATAGGGTGTATTTTTATTTGCACTGTAGCTGTACAGGTTGTATTTATATGTACTGTAGCTATACAGGGTGTGTTTATATGTACTGTAGCTGTATAGGTTGTATTTATATGCACTGTAGCTGTACAGGTTGTATTTACATGCACTGTGGCTGTATAGGGTGTATTTATATGCACTGTAGCTGTATAGGGTGTATTTATATGCACTGTGGCTGTATAGGGTTTATTTATATGCACTGTAGCTGTATAGGGTGTATTTATATGCACTGTAGCTGTATAGGGTGTATTTATATTCACTGTAGCTGTATAGGGTGTATTTATATGCACTGTAGCTGTATAGGGTGTATTTATATGCACTGTGGCTGTATAGGGTGTATTTATATGCACTGTAGCTGTATAGGGTGTATTTATATGCACTGTAGCTGTATAGGGTGTATTTATATACACTGTAGCTGTATAGGGTGTATTTATATGCAATGTGGCTGCATAGGGTATATTTTATATGCACTGTAGCTGCATAGGGTATATTTTATATGCACTGCAGCTGTATAGGGTGAATATTTATATGCACTGGAGCTGTATAGGGTGTATTTATATGCACTGTGGCTGCATAGGGTGAATATTTATATGCACTGTGGCTGCATAGGTTGTATTTATATGCACTGCAGCTGTATAGGGTGTATTTATCTTTGCATGGTATGGCCATGGATCTATCTTTAAAATATAGCCCGTGGCAGCCTTTGTCTCCTTAAATGATGGTTAATAAGCTGATGTAGTGTTGTGGAAGGCTTATATTATGCAAACACTACCCTACAAGATGTCATCCAGTGATTGATTCAGTATACATTACACTTATAGGCACATATTGTGTATAGGTAATGTGATGTGTGATGACAAAACTCTAAAATGAAAAGGGCAGGAATCAAAATTTGCTGTTTGAAAACAATGGACCAAAAACAAAACAAAAAAAATTTGTCCGAATCGTTTTTCGTCCATGTGCACAAGTCTACCCTCTAGTATGCCCAGCGAATACAGCTTAGTAGAACTGTACATTTTATTATTTCCTCTGATGGTTTAATCAAAGACAACACACAAACTTTAGAGGCGTTTTCAGTTTCTACGGCAACAACCTATCTCGCCTGCTGTTGTGTCTCACAGAATTTAAGAAGAGTAGGTTGAATGCTGCCTAGAATGCAAAGACTACAATACACCATTTCCCTCAGGCTTAATGTGATCGGCTTCATCTGCAAAGAACACAGTTGGCCATTTATAACATACTCTTGATGCAGATCCCCAACCTTTTCTTTAACGAGTATTACCGTATTTGCTCAATTATAAGACAAGGTTTTTTTCAGATGCTCTGAAAAATAGCCCTCGTCTTATAATCGGGGTCGTCTTATAATCGGACCTCAAATGAGGTCTGACTAAGATCCAGATCCAACGCAGCGCAGGGAGGCAGAGTGGCATATAGGGGGTATAAGGCATATCAGGGAGGAGAGTGGCAAGCCTAATAAGTATGCAAAATAGTTTTCGAATAGATATCAAACTCATTGTTGTATACATGATGACCATACCTGGGAACTCTCCGGGTGATCGCTGGTCCTCCGGGTCACGGGAGTGGGGTCTTGACACGTCCCACTCCCCGCCCATTTTTCCTGTAAATGGGGGTGTTTCCCGTTGCCGCCAGCGGGAACTCCCCCGACGTCAGCAGGACCGCCCGCTGATGTCAGTGTGCAGTCCTGGCCGCATCCCGCAAGGGAAGGCTCCAGGTAGCCAGAGCCCAGAAGTTCCCAGGTATGATGATGATGACCCTTGGACAAAGGTAATGAAGTATTTTCTTTGATGCCTACAGAAATATTTGCTTCGAAGAAGAATGTGAGTCTGCTTTTTGTTTGAAAGACTTCTGCAGTTGTCACAAACCGCATTGAACAGGTAAGTCAAGTTATCATGACTTGTTTTGGTGATTTTGGCAAAAGTAAGGAAATCTTCAAATCGGCACATAAGCAGATAATTCGATACGGTCATATAGTGTGTTACATTTTCAGGTGCTTTTGATTTACTTTAGTAAATTGGCGACGTCTCTACTTAAAGGAAACACTGTACAGTAAGTGCAGGGAGCTGTATTTAAAGAGGCAGTTCCAGTGTCTTATAACAATATTCTGGCCCGGACTGGCACACCAAACGAATGTCTGGTGGGCTGCTGGCCTATATTGACCTTTATTGCTCCATACGCCCCGTAAAAACAGAACATTTAAGCTTGTCATCCCCAGTCCAGCCCTGGCAGAGTTGAATAGTTTTCATTTTAAAATGCTCCTTATTATGCTTACTTAGTTTGCCGGATAACAATATCAGTGCCCTGAGATCTATTCCTTCCGGGAAGATCTACCTATTCTTATCAGTCAAGTAAATGTACTGTGAGGATACAGGGAAATAAACTAAACTAAGGCATCTGTATCAGTGGAGTTAGTGAAACTATGCTACACTGTTTGTTCAATAAACAATTCTAGCTGTATGTTAGTAATGGAATTTATTACTCTACAGGCAAATCCTTCTGTTTGCCCGGTAAAACAAATAACACAAACAACAAACAAATAAAAAAAAAAAAACTTTCCTAAGAAACATGAATTGAAAATTGTATCATCAAAACCTTTTCTATTATGAGAACTCCCACCCAGCTAATGTGTTGATGATATACACAATAGGTCTGATTTAATGATCCAATGACCTTAATGGTTGTAAATAATCCGCGGTTTGTGATTCAATGACTTGTCATTACTTTACTGATAGGATGGTAAATAGGTAGAGCAGTCTCCGAGCGGTGATAGAGACTAATACGGTGAGAGAATTTAAACGTGAACGGGATAGGCATATGTCTGTCCTGAATCTAAGAGACTGATTCAGGTTTCAGTCTTTAAAGCTGGAAAAGCAGACAGGCTTGATGGGCTGAATGGTTCTTATCTACTGTCAAATTCTACGTTCTTAGACAACATCTGCTAGCAATGCTACAATGAAAACGTTAATAATCATTAATAATAATGACACTAACTCACAGCACATACACAGAGCTTAAATCCACTTTAGCACTGACAAATTAGCCCATTGGCAGGATAAATTGAACAGGCATTGATATTGTTTTACAACATAGAATAGTGAAGTGCACGGCTTCGTAACTGAATTTAATACTGATTATTATTATTAATACATTCACTGACAGTGAGTATACCAGGTAGCAGATGAGTTTGATCCATACGGAGTTTGATCCAGATTTGTTTTTAAGTGCAAGCTCCTCTAACCCCTTAAGGACCGGGCTCATTTTTCGTTTTGTACCCTGTGGGACCGCAGCTGTTTTGACACTTTTGTGGTGCTTGTGTTCAGCTGTAATTTTCTCCTCACCCATTTAGTGTACCCACATAAGTTATATATTGTTTTTTTCAGGACAAGATGGGCTTTCTTCGGATACCATTATTTTGATCGTATCATCTTATTTACTATAAAAAAAAATAAAAAAAACATGGTGAAAAATTGAAAAAAAACACATTTTATGACTTTTATTTGAAAAATCTTTTACTCACCTAAAAAAGCAAGTAAAAAAACTAGCTAAATAGATTCTACTACTTGTCCTGAGTTTAGAAATACCCAATGTTTTTATGTTTTTTTGCTGTTTTTTGTAAGTTATAGGGCAATAAGTACAAGCAGTGTTTTATGATTTCCAAATCTTTTTTAACAAATCTGGTCAGTCTGCCTCCATCTCCTCTTTGGAAGATCTTTGAAGCCGGTTAACTCAATTTAACCCCCTCAAACCATATATTTTTGAAAACTAGACACCCCAGGGTATTCCAAATGCTGTTATTTTAACCCTTTCCATGCACCAATTATAGAACTACACTTTGTCAAACTTTGTAATAGTAATTTTTTTTATTTTTTTTTTCACACAAATTGTACTTTAGTTATAGATATACAGGTCCTGATATATGTCACTATCAAACAACACCCCAATGTGTGTTCAGGAACATCTCCTGAGTACAGCGATACCCCACATGCATGGGTTTGTCAGATTGTTTGGCTGGTAAAAGACTACTTTTGGGGCATGCGTAATCCAGGTGGTCATTTGGTCATTCTGCCTCCATCTCCTCTTTGGAATATCTTTGAAGCGGGTTAACTCAATTTAACCCATTCAAACCATATATTTTTGAAAACTAGACACCCCAGGGTATTCCAAATGCTGTTATTTTAACCCTTTCCATGCACCAATTATAGAACTACACTTTGTCAAACTTTGTAATAGTATTTTATTTTTATTTTTTTTCCACACAAATTGTACTTTAGTTATAGATATACAGGTTCTGGTATATGTCACTGTCAAACAACCCCCCAATATGTGTTCAGGAACATCTCCTGAGTGCAGTGATACCCGACATGCATGGGTTTGTCGGGTTGTTTGAGATTTAAAATGCCACATTTGGGAAGTGCGCTTTTTTTCTCCATTTTGGTCAGTCTGTACCTATGCCCTATCTTTGAGCTTGGCCACTCCAATTTACCCCATCAGCCATTTTTTTTTTATATATTAGACACCCCTTGGGTATTTGAAGTGCTTTTATTTTAACTCTTTGTTGAGATTTTTGAGAAATTTTAGCACTTGCTCAAAATAATAAACTTTATTTTTTTATTTTATTTTATTTTTTTAATACTTTTTTTATATTTTTTTTACACATTTTGCAATGTACTGGATGGTTCATCTAGTGACATCACTGCATAATTATTTTTAAATGTTAGCACATTTTTTTTAAAATTTTTTTTTCCATTTTTTATTTTTTTTATTTTTTTTTAATATTTTACTAATCACATAGTGATTAGAAAGCTGGGTTCCATTGACTTGCATGGTTGAATGCAGTACCTGTATTCAACCTGCAAGTGGAGCCAGAGTTCTCTAGAGGGTCTGGAGACCGTCTAGCTAACTCTTTCATCTTTATTGTTTATTTTCCGGAGCGGTCACAGCCCATCCAAAGGTAAGTGTTTGGTGTCGCTGGATGCCTCCTGATCGAGGCATTCCAGCGACACCATTAAAGTTTAGGAGGCGATCGTCGATCGCCTCCTAAACGCTTTTAAAACGGGCGTCCGCCGCCATACAATGTATGGTGGCTGTTGACGCCCCGGGGAGGGGCCAGATATGGCCCCAGATGCCGATCTCGGCGTTACTGAATGCCTCGACATCGAGGCATTACAGTAATGCCGTTTAAGCGAAGAAAGTGATCGTTGATCACTTTCTAAGCTTATTTAATTTTATGACGGTTCAGGACCGTCAAAGGTCATTTAGCGACCTTCATGTCATGACGGTCCTGAACCGGCAAAGGTCGCGAAGGGGCTAAACATCCCCATGCAGACTATGAAAAGTACATGTAAGAGTTCTCTTAATGCCATCTATCAAGTTAAGCCTTGAGCTAAATGTAAATAAAATGGTTAATAGAAGCCCAAGCAAAGAAAAATTTACTAGTATTTTACTCCATATTACGTGTTAAGAAACATTAGATATTGGGTATAAAATCAAGGTATGCTTTGTTGAGTATTTATGAAGCTTTCTTGAAACCTGTTTTTCTTGCATTAGTTTCATTGATTTAATAAAGAGAAAGCTAAATGCATATTTTCTAATTCAAGTGCTTGAACTTTCTCTTTGTTTTGCAGAATGTCTGGTTTTCACCAGCTGTGTGATGAAGTCCAAGCGTTTTGTAGAAACAAGGTTTAATATAAAACAAAAAGATAAAATGCTAAAGATGGGGTAGATATTAACACAAAAGGCCTATTGAATAGACAGCTATCAATGTTACTGTTCAAGAGTATGTCAAGGCCAGGTTGTATTGCTAACTTATGTTATGGTCTGTCAACAACATTGTAAAGACCAGGGGGCATAGACATTCGCAATCCTTGATCTGACTAGCCCCTTTCTTCTCTGCCTTACCTGCCATAGACCTCTTCTAGGGATGATGCGCCTTAAGCATGATAGCTGATACTTACTTTTAATATGATATGATGTTCCTCTTTCAAATTCATGGAGGGTGTTCTGCTGAATGCCTTCAAATGCATTTGCCCCCCCCCATCCCCCAGCTTGCTGGCGGTCATATCTCCTGATAAATGTGAAAATTACCGCCAGTCAGTTCCATCTCTATGCATTTAAAAGGCATGAGGGGATAGGGAACTGCAGCTTCTCCCAATGGTAAGTACATTTATTATATTTTTTTAGGTTTGAAGAATGCATAGAAAAGTACTTTCATATGCATTCATTATTCAGGGGACTCTGGAGCGTCTGTTTAATTTACATTAAAATTTAATTTATTAAAAGAATCAATTTTAAATGAATAGCTAAGTTGAAAGAAGAGAGCAAGTAAAGTGTATGCTTGGGAATATTTTGCTCTATATATGCGTGTGTATAACGGGGCAGCTGAACATTGTGTTCTCATAGTTGAACCCTGTGGTCCATATTGAGTTGGTACAGTAATCTAAATCTGAGTCTGGCAAATTATTTTTCTTCCAGGAACTTTTAAAGGAAGTTGTTGAATCGATGACAACACACGCAACTTGTATGTTCAGCCCCAAACTTATCAAAGATGGAAGAGCTGCAGTTTGTGTCCTGCGACCGTGGTCTGAGAAGGAACTGCGTGAGCGAATAAAAAAGGAAAAAGAACACCAGTCGACGAACTCCCCTTTGACGGAAACCCCCCAAAACAACAGTTCCTAAACTACCAAAGCAAGACCTGGAAAAGGACAAATATTTTTGTGCAAAGCTCTTTAAAAAACAAATAAACAGAGTATTTATCGAGCTCAACAGAATATACATGGTCAGGATACTTTCCTTCTGCAGCAACATATATACCTTTTGGGCAGCCGGCGTCTTCATTGTTTGTTTTAAAAGGAGGGAGCTGAGCCAGCACGGCCTACATACTATACATGGACCGGTTGAAGAGATCAGATTTCCCTTGTAACCGGCCCATTGAGTAGTGGGACACTGGGGGGCCGCTGGGCTTGCAGTAGGGGACTGGCACCCCCAGGCCTAGCTATGTCACTGCTTTACAAAATGTTCATTTATCTGCAAATACCCAATACGGGAATCATTTTTTTCTTTCAGGTACAGAGAGAAATGTACTGTATTACAAAAATGTAAAGCCATACAGCGTAGTTACTGGGAAGTGTGCTGGGTACATTACCAAACAATCACACGCCGCTCACTGTGAATCACAGCTGTGTTTTCTTGGAAGGGGTGAATACACATTTTTTTTTTATCTTCTTAAAACACTTAAAATTTGATTTACTTCTGTTTGGTTTAGTGTTTGCTAAATGTTCCGCTGCCATCAATCACTGACTGGTCCGCAACACATTGCACTCACAGGACATCCTGCACACTTCCCTCTGTTGCAAAAGACACAAATCCCAAATGACAGAAGTGTTGTTTCTTATACATGATTATAAAAAATATAAAACCTGAGTATCTACATTCATTATAACTATAAACTGTGAATACACACAATTTTGGGGATGTAAATAAACATGATCAGATCCATCAGCCTCTGCATAATGTGTGTGATTCTGCATTATAATCTGAGTTACTGAAAAAGCGACTTTCAACAATCCAGAATCGGAATTACAAAAGCATGACATTTTCATTATTATGTGGAGATAATTAATGTTTCCTGGCCAGTTAGCTGTGTGATTGAGGACATATAGGTAAGATGAGACAGGTCTGTGTCAGCGGAGGTCTTTCCACTAGAGCCCAGTGACATTGGACCCTTGTAAATACACACTTGTAGCCCCTGTTTTGTTATTCTCTATTTTTTTATTTGAGGCTTTCTTTAACCTGGGGCAAAAGGAACAACTGCAACTGGCAAGTGACTCCTGTGCATGGAATCCTCTGTGCCTTAATTCCATGGCAGTAAATGTGATATTACATTTTTATTTTTAAAAAAGTGTATTTTCCTGGTACATATTGATCTGAAACAGGAACTTGATGCATTGGATGCTATTCAACCTCTTAAGAACTGGGTTGTTGTTTTTTTGTGTGCCCTTCGGGATGAGGCTGTTTTTAATATTTTTTGCGGTCTTCCTGTTTAGCTGCAGTTTTCTTTTCTCATACATTTTTCATGACAAGAAGGGCTTTCTTTACATTCCATTATTTTGATCATATCATCTAATTTACAATAAAATATGGCGAAAAGTCCCTACTGCTTATTTAAGAAATATACAAAAAATAATGAAAAAACTAGATGCTAATATTTGTCCTCAGTTTAGAAATACCCAATGTTTTTATGTAAAATCTGGCCATCCTGCCCCATGTCCTATTTGGGACATCATTAAAGCTGGCCAATTCTATCAAACCATATATCTTTTTAAAAGAAGACACCCCGGGGTATTTTAAATCTTTCCATGCAATTCTACCACGTCCCTTTTTGTTTGTGGTATTTTTTTGGTGTTTTTTTTTTTCTACACCCATTGTACTTCAGGTATGAATTTACTGCTGCTGGTATATGTCACTGCCAAAGAACACTTCTTTTTTTTCATTTTAGAATACAGTTTACATTTTTTTTTACACTGCTCTCTACAGCCGTGTAGAATAGTAAGGAATCAGTTCCAGGCTGTGTGACCCCAAAAACCTGTATATGTATTTATACATCGATACAGTATATTAAGAAGCCATTATCTGCTCAGGAATTACTATATTTACTTTCTATAATTTGTCTTTTTTTTCACACAACACATAATTCAGCTTCACGCACAGGAATCATATGTGAGGAGGCAGGAAGGGAGCCGTAAATAAAGCGGGGGAATCATGCAAGAAGGTTATAACGGACTTTACACAAAGCCAAGTAACCATCAGATAAGGCAGCATATAAAATCTTTACATATGTCATGGAAGCTTCTTCTGCCCTTGTGTTGCTACACCGATATACATAGGCTCACAAATACATAACACACATACATGCATTCATATGTATGCTTAATAGGCACGACCATATGCATTCATACAGAGATCCCTACACAAATACATACACAGTGACTGCCATAAAGACAGATCCCAGCTCCTACTTGCAGAGTGTCTCTCTTCTTGAAGCTGCCAGCTGCTGGCTGGGAGATCTAGATACATTTACTCTGATCATTACCTTTTCATTACAGGCACAGAGCCATGCAGCTTCCACTCTTACTGTCTGTAACAAGTGACTACAGAAGGAGCTGCTTACTGGCAGACCCTGTCACATGAGAGCTGACCCTGCCATCGCTGACATCTGTCATACAATCTGTTTATTTTTGTGAATATAAGTTTATTGAGAGTATATTATTACACAGAGTAGTGGGACATGGGTACAGGGCAAAATAAACATCTATGTAAAAGGAATATCATAACAGTAGCATCTAAATTGCAGTCCATGTAGGAAGGGACTCGAGCGCTGAACTTTAACATGCCTAAGCCTACCTATTTCCCCATCCTTACAAGAGAGAAAGGGAGAAAGCATGGCGCCACTGTAGGGGGCCATCCAAACCCAGGATGATCTTGAATTCTTCAGAGGAGATAAACTCCGGCCACCCAAGCCAAGCTGCCATGTAAACTGTGTCTAGGTCCAGGGCTTGCTTAACTAGTTCCTCAACCTCTCCTCCACCCTACACACCCAATCCCTGAATGAGGGGGTCTTCTATGTTTTCTGGAATAGGGGTATCCTGCACTTTGCAATCTGTTTTTGTCTCTGTAAATATCTGTACTGTAGGTGAAGACTCCCATACATCAAATGCCCCCCTTCTGGGCTCCCCCATCACCTAGCAAGAAGGCCCGCACACATACTGTATAGCGTAGACAAATGCATTAATGGTTATCAGCAATTAGGACCCCCCGCCACCAGACGCCCCTGGGTAAATGCTCCATTTGACCCCATATAAAAAGTTAGAGAACAGAAAAACAGATCTTAAAAAAGATCTTTATAAAAGAGTATCAGAGAATTAACTGAAGTCAATTTTCTAATGCAAGACAATGTAAAAAAAATAAGTTACTGATAGAAAAATAGATACATTACAAAAAAAAAAAAAGATTTGATAGAAGCGTTAACGGGACAGTTGTGGTTTTAATTAATTATATTGTAGGACCAACACTGGCAAGTAAATGGCTGAGCTAGCCCTACACAATGAATAATTCAATAGGTAACGAGACTGAAGACAACTCACTGATATTAGTGATAATCAAAATGACAATTGCAGCCTTCAGATCTGCAGATAAAAGACATTTATTGGAACAAAATGAAATATACACCAGGCTTCTGTCAATACTAATTTACATACAGCACTGTATTTTTTGCGGAATGAGGAAATATTTTTGCATGGCACTTCCCCTTTAGACAACTCTTGAAACCCCCTCTAAAAAGTAAGCATATTCAAGTACTCTATAAATACTTTAATATGCATTCTTCAAAAAGCAAAATAACAAAATTAAAGCTCTAACTATTTGCAGAATACCCCAATGCGTTTGCAAAACGGGCCACACAAAAATGTAAAGGGTCCATGCATTAAGGTGCATATAATGGCTGGAGTGCCCCTTTAATTGCCCTAAAATGCCCTCTCACTCTGTCCCTGTAATTAACCTCAGTGTGTACCAGCAAGTGAGAATAAAAAATGGTAATTGCCCCTCTCGCTTTGTTACCATGAATATAATCATATATGGCCTGTATTTCTAGCCAATCCATCCAGTAAAGTGCAGTGCTGGGAACAGCTAAGATCAGTAGCGTACCTAGCGTGGGGCGGGGGCGGACCGCCCCGGGTGCCGATAGTCAGGGGGGTGCCACGGGCTAGGATGACCACATGTCCGGATCCCCGGCAGCATCGTCATTTTTTTTTTTTTTTTACACGGAGGAGAGAGAGGGGCGCCTAGCAACCGCTCGGCGCCCCTCAGTCTCCTTCGTGAGGCCTCTAACTCCGTCGCGGTGCCGGCATGTCATGTTGAGCGCCGAAATATGACATCATATTTCGGCGCTCAGCAGTGAAGCAGCGCAGCAGGAAGCAGCGGCAGAGCAGGAAAACGGAGGCGTCGTGCTCCCACCGCAGGGTGGTAAGTAAAAAAACTTTAACTACAAAGGGGGAGAGGGGGGGTAGATAGTGAGAAGGGGTAGAAAAGGGGGAAAGGTAGATGAAAGAATGTGTGGATGAATTGTCTGAATGAGGGAGATAATGAATGAGTTTGTGAGAATGCATTAATGAATGTGTAAATTTGTGTGAATGAGAGAGAATAAATGATTGTGTGAATTAATTATGTGAATGAAAGTGTGAATTAGTGCTGGTCAGGTTCTATGTGGGCAGTGCAACCTATCATCTATGCCTGTAGTTTTATCTCTTGCTATGTTTCCATGCATTATTATTGTATACCTGCAAATACGGAATTTGTGTGTCTGATTCTATGCCTCCAGTGCTGAGTTCACATATGAACAATAATAATAACAATATACATACATATACATATAATATATATATATATATATATATATATATAATTGCTAACAGCAATCACACTCCTATCATGCCAAGTCAGCTAGTACATGCTGGAATCTGGGTATGCCTGGGTATGATAGGAGTGTGATTGCTGTTAACAATCATATATATATATATATATATATTATTTTTTTTTGCTGTGTTACTTACTTTAAATAAAAGTGTGAGATTTTTTTATGGTGGGGGGGTCATATTTGGTTTCGGACAGGTAAATGCTGGATGTTCGGTTTCAGTCCAGAATTTCCGTTTCGGTGCATCCCTAAGCCAGACAATGAAGTGGTAGGCCTACATCACATCGATGTTTGTCTTAGTATATAGTGATAGGAGTTATGCTGCACTATCATCAGTGTCTGGCTCAATGTATAGTGATAGGGATTACGCTGTACCACCGTCAATGTCTGCCTCAGTATATAGTGTTAGGTGTTATGCTTTACCACCGTCAATGTCTGCCTCAGTATATAGTGTTAGGTGTTATGCTGTACCACCGTCAATGTCTGCCTCAGTATATAGTGGTAGGTGTTATGCTGTACCACCGTCAATGTCTGCCTCAGTATATAATCATAACAGTAATGCTGTACCACCTTCAATGTCTGCGCCAGTATATAATGATAGAAGCCATGCAGTTTTAAAGTGTTTGGGGGAGGGGTGCCACAGGTGCCAAAATACTCTAGGTAGGCCCCTGGCTAAGATACTGCACAGAACACTCAAACTCACAAGCCTCTGGTAGGGGACTCGAGGTTACGGAAGACACATACCACCCATAAGGGGGGGGAAGGAATTTTTTTTTATATGCACCGATCAGCCACAACATTATGACCACTTGCCTAAAATTGTGTAGGTCCCTTTTGGGCCGCCAAACCAGCCCTGACCTGTCAATGGACAGACTCCACTAGACCTCTGAAGCTGTGCTGTGATATCTGCACCAAGACGTTAGCAGCGGATGCCATGTGTTCTCCAAGTAAGCGATGCACCCGACCATACAGATGATGTAAAATAAAACGTGATTCCTCAGACCAGCCACCTTCTTCCATTGCTCTATGGTCCATTTCTTATGCTCACGTGCCCATTGTAGGCGCTTTCAGCATTGGGTAGGGGTCAGAACAGGCATTGTGCAGCTACGCAGCCCCATACGCAACAAACTGCGATGCACTGTGTGTTCTGACACCTTTTATCAGAACCAGCACTATCTTTGTCAGCAATTTGAGCTACAGTACCTTGTCTTGATGGCTTTGACCACATGGGCCAGCCTTCATCCCCATGTGCATCAATGAGCCTTGGCCGCTGGTTCACCGCTTTTCCTTCCTTGGACCACTTTTGATAGGTACTGACAACTGCAGACCGGGAACACCCCACAAGTGCTGCAGTTTTGGAGATGCTCTGACCCAGTCACCTAGCCATCACAATTTGGCCCTTGTCAGAATCAATCAGATCCTTACGCTTCCCCATTTTTCCTGCTTCTTACACATCAACTTTGAGGACGAAATGTTCAGTTGCTGCCTAATATATCCGACCCACTGACAGGTGCCATGATAACAAGATTATCAGTGTTATTCACTTCACCTGTCAGTGGTCATAATGTTACGGCTGATCGGATGTATATCGTATATGAGTCAGCCACACATTTTTACACATTTCATAGGGAATGTGTAGTATTCCATGCAGCCATATCATTTAAGAATTCATATTAAAGTTTTTTGTAAATAGTTTAATATACGTTTGTTACACGTAGGATAAACTCTTAAGCTAACTCTTGCTATTAGCTAAACGTTTCAATTAAGAGTATTTAGTTAAAAGAAACCAATTAAATAGACAAATACAGCCCAGATGAAACCCCGCACTGTTCTATGTACCTTGAGGATGGGAATAAAGAATGGATATGACAGCAGTGATGTATTCTGGCCAAGACCAACTAAGGCCTGTGTCTAGAGAGGCCACTGCAGAACGGGGGCACAGAGCACACTGTTGGGCGCTGGCCAATGGGCTGGGTATGGAAGAGGTTGCTGATCAACAAAATCTGGTGATTTACACTACGGAGGCCTGTGCTGGGCGTCTTTAAGGCACAGAGTGGGATGGAAGTTGGAGAATGCAAAGTTTTGGAAAAATTTCACGTCTAAGAATTGCATCTGTCTTTAGCATTTACGGGCAAATATTAAAGGTTGCGCATGACCCTTCCCCCAAATATGCTGATTCTGTAACTTTAATACCGTTCACAGATTTGAAAAGCATACATTTGTGAGAAGCGGACAAGCTGGGCTATTTTACACGGGCTGTTCTTCCATTTTTCATGCAGCCCTTTCCCCATCAAGCTGTTCTAGATTATACGTCAGCGATAATGTGTATTTTTCCGCCCTTACCAATGTTGCTCACAATTCCCTTCATAGGATTGGGGCAACTGCTTAAAAAACACGTTTAACAAACTGACATCCATGCATTTTTATATTAACGAGATGAATTGGCAACAACGTACCCATAAACGATACATTATTATTTATTTCTCAACGGCTCGTATCTGTGACCCTCCGGTGAGCGGGCATTACTGTGGGCCAGAAAACAGCGGATGGCTTGGGCCTGGGCTTACCCTAAAGGACCCATAGTCTGGACAGGCTTCCAGCATCCAGACTCCATCATGCCTGAAGACAGCACTCATGCTAAGGGGGTCACAAGAGTACCCAGCAGGGTCTTCCGGGCGAAGATCCTGAACGAAGGGAACGTCCAAAAATCTATTTGTGCATTTATATGCCTTTCACCAATACATGGCGTGAAGCATTGGTACTGATGGCCAAAGGAAATCAGGAAATCCAGGGTCAAACCAGAAGAACTCCCTGCCCCAGGGCAGCTCTACGGCTCCCGAGCGACAGTAACAATGCAGCCGCCTCACTTCTAATCACAGTTACTGGACTTAAATTTGCAACAATGTGTAATGAATCCGGATCTCAGTCCTTCCTCATCCAGGACATGGAGACCAAAAGATGCTCTCCCTCAGAAAAACTGCCTACTGCCACCTCTGCCCCACCCCCACAGGCACCTGTAGCAGGTGTGGGCTGGGTTAGGAGGGATGTCTCCGCCCACCAAAGGGTCTGAGGGGTCTTCACTTTCCACTGTGTGGAAATGCGAAGAGCCCTCATCTCACAGGCCAGTTTCCGTTGGGAACTTTGGTTTATTGCTCTAAGCATCACGTGACCAGCACAGGACTCTTTCTCGTTCCAAGAAACGCCCTATAACGCATGATCATTTTCTCCCTGACACTCGGGTGGAAGAAAAGTCACGCGTGTTTTTGAGCGGCCACGCCTCTTACAGGGCATCTCGCTCTGCATCGTTGCCCTCCCCTCCGGCGGCTGCCCCTGGTAAGCACGCGGGTTACTGCCCTAAGCCCCGGGGGCGCGCCTTACGGGTGGTTGTCCGTAGAGCGTCGAGCACGCGCTCGGAGTGTCCGCTGGTCGGGGGCGCGCGGCTCCGGCCTGTCTGCTGGCGGTGATCGGGCGAAGATGGCGCCGGGCGGATGGAAATCCTAATGACAGTCTCCAGAATCGCTTCTATCTGTACCATGGTAGGTGGACCATACCGGGGAATAGGCTGGAAAATGCCTGGGCGGCCTTGAGCGGGCATTGCTGACATAGCGGAAGCTGGGGATAGATGATAGGGATGTAGAGTGCTTGAGCTGCGGCTTTGCTGTGTAGGAAAGGCCGAGGATGAAACGGGGCCTAATGGAGCCTGTGAGCTGCAGGGGCTCGGTGAACCTGCTCAGGTAGGTGAGTCTGACAGGTGCACAGTAGCCGCCCCGGGGGGTCATTTCTCTGCTCGAAAGGTGCATTTATGAATGAATTTCTATTTATTGTAATATTTATAAAACCGCACATAGGAAGCGGTCCCGCGTATGGCTCCAGCGCTCCTCAACACGATTTAATCAGCAGCTTGCAATGTAAACGCCGCGGACACCTTCCGGGACACCGGCACATACCCCCTTCCCAACTACGAGCCTCCCCGCTGTGCACGACTACGGGTCAAGGGCAAGTGTCAGGGCTTCCTGACTAGCAGAAGATTATACATATATATTTATATAATGACACACAGACACGTATATATACACACACACATACATGTACACACACACACACACACACACACGTATATACACACGCGCCATGTGTTGAAATGCGGGTCATTCTATATATTATGTACTACATGTAATATTCTATGTAACGTGCATCATGTGGGGTTATTGGCTTTCCGCTGTATTTCCCGGCTGTTTTGGGCACAGATATTAAATTATGATAACTGCAGCTCCCCAAATAATTACAAACAACCTGATGGCAGCAACTTGGGATTTTTTCACATTTTTTTTGTGTGTGTTTTTCTTTTGAGTTGTCAGTGAAATCCCCCTTATGAGTAAATCCCTAATACCTGAACGTTGTACCCGGCGTCGGTTTGACGGGAAAAGCTTTGAGACGCGCGGCTGGTCTGCGCTCGCCGGATCTCGCTGCGTTACGGAATAGAAGGAGCCGAGCAACTAAATGGCACAGACTGCTGCTTGTAACTGCTGGCCTTTCGCTCTGCTTTAGCCTTTTATATAATATATAGAAATGGTTTAGTGGTCACCGTTTGGTTGCTTCGTTTTTTTTTTTCATGTTTCGCTTGTGCTTTTTGTATGAAATCATCTGTGTCAGAGGTTGAAGATTTTAAGATTCCACATGAGGCTGGATTTCTGTCAGCGCGTTCAGCTGTCAATCAACCAAAACGGAAAGGGGAGCCGTCGCTTTCATGGCGTTCTTGCATAATCCATCTAATTTATTTCTTTCTGTCGTGTAATCAATGTGATTGTATTTGGAGGTATTTGCTTTTAAAGACGGTATTGCACCTTAGGGGAATCTGTCGGACCTGCGTTTTAATTGCCGTTCTCAAATTCCTTCCCTACGAAGGCTGCTTAAATGAATCGGCTGCTCAATGGGTAGGAATAATCCTACCAGCCCCAAGAATAACCAATGACGATGGCAACTCCAGTGACACAGACATAAGATAGGATTCTATTTTTTATTTATTGAATTATATACGGAGCTGGACTCGTGAAATGCCTGTGAGCGTGTCCTCCACTTTTCATGGCGGCCGGTGTAATCCTTTAGTGTGCTCTGACTGCGCAGGTGTAGGAAGTGTAAGCTCCAACGTGCCAAGGACTTAACCCGGTACTGCATATGTATATATATGTGTGTGTGTATGTATATGTGTTCTGTGCTGTTACGGGGAAGAATCACTCCGCTAAACATCAGCCGACATGGATGTTGATATTGTCGTTGGTCGCATCATAGTTTACTTTCCCAAACCAAGCGTTAAGCTAATATATTTGTTTATGGCCAGGCTGACGACGTTCCTTTCCGTTCTAGATTTGCCTGAGTCACCTCTGGGTGATTGGGATGGAGGCGTTCTGATGTTGGCCACATGGGTTTTGGACAATAACAATATAACCAATAGCATCTATCAAAAGTGAAGGAAACGCAGCATTTTAAAAGATTTTTACCGCGTATCGCATATGTAATACATATATTATATAATGGAAATGTGATTCTTTTGTTGCCATCTTAAAAGCATAAAGGAATTCATAAAGTCTTCCGTTAGTATACATTAACAGATTTGTTTTTAAGTCGGCCGTGATATCTTTGTAATAAAAAGGAATATCGCTGATGTGTGGGGCCTGGATTTTTAATTGAAGAGTCTCAAGGGGGGCGACAATAAAACCAAGCGTAATGGAGCTCAGAAGCATTGAGGGTCTTACAGTGATAATTGTCATGAATTAATTGTTGCCGTCTATTCATCTGATGAAAAGAATCAACCCCCCCCCAACTCGCGTCCTTTAGAGTGTCAAATATCACTCGTAAATACAAAGAATGGCTGCCATATATTACCCGGATCGTGAGTTTTTAAACAGCCATCACACAAATACGGGGTAAACGTGTAACTGTAGATTGAACTTACCATTTTCAGGCCAACGTCCGGGTGAAACGTAACGTTTAAAGCCTCTGACTATGCTGGCCGAGCCCGGATAAACGTAACGACTCCAAATCACGTAACATTTACAACTGGAAACATACAGGTAGAGAAGAAGAGGCTCCGTGCCAGGAGGAGGGATGAGAAAGAGACACTTGCTTGGATGAGGATGGAGTCTGTGGTTTGCAGATCTTGGAGGTGATAAGAACAGGTGGTTTCTTTCAGAACACAGGTTGTGAGGACGAGAAGGAAAGATTATATGCTGCTGCATCGGTGGATTCTCAGTGACGACGGATGAATAGACAGCAGCCATTGTCAGTACAAAGTATTCTCAAATAAGGAGTTTAGGGGGTGTATTATTGTTAAGGGTTCTGTAGGTCAGGAGGGCCTTTTAGAGTGGGGGGAGCGGATGAAGTGTGGTGGGATAAGAAGATTAACGTTCAGATGGATTGGAGCTGTGAAAGGCGAGAGGGGGAAGCCGATAAGAAGTATGGAGCTGCAATAATCTAGATGGGTTTCTATAAGGGAATGAATTAGCTGTGTGAGGAAAGGAGGTAGATTGTAAACTTGCGAGCTGGGCTTTCTTCACCTAATGTATCGGTTTGTCTTAGTCCGTCAATTCTTGTCTTGTCATACCCCTTGAATCTATGTATTGTGTTAAGTGCTGCGTAAACTGTTGGCGCTATATAAAAAAAAAAAGATGATAATATTCCAGATGTATTTTGCGGGTGAAGAGTTGAGAATGGATGATGTTGTAGTCTGTCTCCAGGTGTAAGGGTGTGACTGACATGTAGGCCAGAGTAAGAAAGAACATCCATAGAGAAAGTGTCTGAAGGCTAACGAGGATGAGGCGGTTAGGCTACAGATATAGTTGTGGAAGTGAGCGGCATGTTTTTAGTGTCATACTCGTGCAATTGGCTCTGTCTCCTACTCGTAGAAGTGCTGTCAAATTCTAGGTCTGTACGTTTGTACTGTTTTCTTGCTCGTTTAGTCTTATAATTTTGGCCTAGTCTGTGGGTCGGTAGGTTCAGACATTAAACGGTGGGGTAAGGAAACATAAAATTCAGAATGAAAACCCAACTGACTGATCTAAAGCACTTTCCATGGAATAAATATTTATCGGAACTGACCATATGGTAAAAGCAGTGTCATAGACATAAGCAGTGTTGATAGACATAAAATCATACTAACCAGATTTAACTTAAGTATAAGAGATGCTGTTCCTCCAGATACCATGAAAACTCTTGGATCTCATACTCCGCAGACTGTGCAGCCATGTTGGTATAACGTCCCTTTAATTGTTACTACTGTGCTATTAAATGTGATTCCTATTTTCTTTCCAGAAAACCACTCAATAACCATTGCCGTGTTATATCGGTAATTGATAGTAGTTGCTGGCAGAATATTATTACATGTCATCTATGTAGGACACTGGTGATGACACTGAATGATACGAAGTTGATTGAGTAAATGATTTATAGAATGCAGTCTTAACCAAGTCTATGAGCTGGACAGAGGTAGTCTTGCTTTCTGGCTACCAGTTTGTGTGACTCTCCTGTCATATTCCATGGTTGCCCTAAGGGCCCATTACTCCTCTGGTGTTATCTATACTGCCTAAACTGCGCTCCGCTTCCTCGTGGATTATGCGGTATATACATGGTACATATGTGGTACATACCACGTGTACGGCAGCACTGCGTGTACCTTATCTGTGATCGCGGCACGCGAATGTTTCTGTTGTGCAGGGGGGGCTCTTCCAGGTGGTGGTCTTGCTTGTTTAAAAGTATGAAAGACTTCTGTAAAAGAGAAAAGCCGCGCTGGTATCCTCTGAAGAAGAGAGCTGCGGAGCGCTCTTCAGTACGGAGCATGAATATCACTGCTTCAAATGGCATCCAATGTCCCGCTGCTGGCTTCACGAATGGGTTTCCCGTGTCACAGCAGACTAGGACCACCTTGTGGGTCATATAGCTGGGTCATATGGGCTCAAGTGGGTTTATTGCAGGCTGTTCGCTTGGGGAAAGCCTGTGCGTGCCTGCGCCTGTACCGGATGCATTAAACCTTCTGGGCGTAGGGGATGTATGCAGGACTTACAGAGCAGCAGCTTGATTCTGCCTAATGAAGACTCTAAACCTTCATACTCGGGAGGATCCCAGAGGTCCCGTATGAATGCTCCGGAATGGCTTTCTAATTAATTGCTCGGCTGCGTGCTCTAAGGAGATTATTACAGCGCAAGTGATATTTTCTCATAGTACTGTGTTTTTTTTTCTTCTTCTTCTTTTTAAGCCATTTTTACCCCGCATGTAGAGAAGTTGCTTGTTTTTTTCCCTCCCATTGTATAAAAGATCCTTCATATTGCCAGTAAGCAGGTAAAAAACACCTGTGGTTGTGTAACAGATCGCTGCTTTTCACACAAACCTAGTTAATCTGTGTCTGTAATTCCCATTATGAGTGTAGCGGTACTTTTTTTATTGAAGGTGTACACTGTTTAGGATTTATTGGCTGTTATGCGAAGGCTTTTATGTGGCTGTTCTTCTGTTCATGCTATTCTTCTTGGTTTGATTCATGATAGAGAGCATTTTATATATTTTGTGTCCTGTTTATGTATTTATGACACTGCATGCACGTTCATATGGCTTCAGTGAATAAAATACCTTACTTTTATTGATATTTTGGAGATATTATATTTGAGAGCTTTATTTGTTTGAAAAGTAATGGGCCTCATGGAGATTTCAAAGGCCTCTTTATCCACTTGGCAATCCCATATCTTTATATTCTATCGCCAGCATCATAGGAGTATTTGCTCCTAGGCTAGATTTCCAAATGTGGTCCTCCCCATCAAAACCAACACCCCTGATATATAAATATATTCAAATATATATATATATATATTTTCTAAGACCGGAGGGCCAGTTCTTATATACTTTCAAATCTTTAAAGGTATATTATATGATGGCCCCGCTCTGCCTCTAAGTTCTCTAGTTCTCTCCACCCTCCTTGTAGATTATTATGATATATTTCGAGGTGTTGTGGACGGGAATTTGCCGGTGTTCCTGCTGGTTGTAGGCACATTATTTCCGTAGCTATAGGCGTCTGTTTCATTCTGAAGCTAATTGCCCATTAAAGTAACATTATACAATTGCCTGATATTGGGAAACCAATGGAGATGATTTGTTTGTTGAGCAGATCATCACAGATGAAAAGTATTTATAGCCGGAACGACATGTTGAGAAAGTGTTTTCGCTCTTGCTGCTATGAAATCATAGTTGGAGCAATTTGTAAAATGCTTTCATCCAATGCATTAACGCAATTCATTTCACTTTCCTTGTTAGCATCTTGTCATGTTTCACTTGTAGTATGAGGCGGTTAATTTTTTTGTTTGTTTGAACTCAAACGGTGGGATGATAACTTCTGAAACAGCGCACATTAGGATCCATGTTGTCATTAGGAGTCCCGGCCTGCGGAGCTGGACGCCTTCGACAGAAAGATGGGTTTTCCAGGCGATCTAGTGGGACATAAAGCCAAAAGCTCGTCTGGGTTCAGTGAATTACAGCTGAACACGAGCACCGCAGAAATGCTAAAACAGCCATTGTCACGAAGGGGTTACGGAACTGGTCGCTGAGGTTTGTTGGTGCATTAATGTTTAAAATAGCCCCATGAAGACAAATCCTGCTTCAGATCGTAAATGTTTTTGGCAGTTGTTTTTCCTGTGTGTTTTATTTTTGCATCCAAGCGAAAACAAATGTCTTAAACATATTTGCGCATGAGAAGTCCTCTAGGGGCACCTCTGTAGCTTACATTAAAGGTTGCACTTGGTTTAAACCTGAAGCCCAGTTTTATATAGAGCGTCGGGTCTTACCGCATTTGCCTGCTTGTTACTCGCCGCTGTAAACACTTTTGTATTGACGTCGACAATGTGCTCGATCGTTTGATTTGTCTCCTCGTGTGTCTCTGTGGCGCTGCCGTTGAATGGGAGTAGCGGCAGCCGGTTACACGTGTCCTAGCTGAACGTTGATGTTCAGTGAGCATGAACGTGATGGACTGCGTCTGCTGCCGTGTATTTATTACGTGTGCTTGCGTATGCTTCCTGAATTCAGTAGGGGCCAACCAGGGCGAGTGGGGCTCTTTTATTACTCCACCAAATAATCCATGCGCTGATTTGCATACAATCCATGGAAATGTACATTTAATAAACTGTAGGGCGCGTTCACACCTTCTTTGGATTTGTCCTTTTATTATACGCAGCAAAGTCATACCTCGATACTCCTGACTAATGAATACGTCTCTGCGACCACCTCTATTTAGTTATCATAACCAAGAGTGGATTCTATGGGGACCTTTGACTTATATATTGGAGGAGAAACCTTCAGGCAATAGTTTATCCTTCTCGTTACATATATGACCAACAACCTCTACAGATCCTCCTGACTCAGCTTATCTCTACCCAGCTCTCTACTTGAAACCGTTAGATTGTAAGCTCCGAGAGCAAGGTCCTCATTTGTACCAGTTTGTTGTTGTGCGTGATTTTATATTTTTATATTTTACTGACTGTTTGAATAAATCCAATGTAATTCTGCCTTCCTGCTCTGTTTTTATTTATACCCTTTTTTTTTTTTTTTATCACGGCTTTAACCGTGTTTGTGATATCTTATTATCGCTTTGTGTCACTTTTCCGGAACGTGTATTGAGGTATAAGTGGAAGCTCAGTTTATATATTTGATAACCGACGCTGGGATAAGTAGATGATCTGCTTTCGGGAAATATGTTTTCTTTTATCTAGCTATATGCCAGCCGTCTATTTCTGAAAGGAGTCCTGCTTGATGAAGTAAATGACCGAGCTGTAAACAGGCAGTCTGTAATTACGCCATTTCTGCGGGGATCTCATTATCTTGCCCTACAAGACAAGTAGCACGTAAATCGTCTGAGAAATACCTTTTAATGGGCTCTGAGTGAGCGCGCTGGCTGCTTCTTTCCATTCACTCTGCCGCTGCTGTCTTTTATTTAATAATATAATAAAGTAGAACCTAATTGTTGACTCTAAGAACATTAATTAAGTATAACACTGAATAAACACAAGCTTATCCAGGAGCTGCAGCAAGCGGGAGATACCGGCTCTCGGAGGTGCGCTGGAGCCCTGGAGCCTTAGAAATGGCTTGAGAAAGACCTGTGCGTCGAAACGTTGCCTGTGTGAAATAAACTCACCTTATTATTTGAAGTGCTGAGCCTCTGCTTCTTTATTTTGGATTTATTGAGGGACTTGGTGGTACCCTGGCTCGTGCACCATTTCACTGCTGAGTGCTGCATTCCAACCTCTCTTTTTGTGTATGTTAGAAACGGCTTTGTGACCCTTTCCAGACCCGTTCTTTCATCTCGTCTTGAATTTCTTTAGATCTTGGCATCGTGCTGCTTTTTAAAACTTTTTCAGCTGCTGTGCCAGGTTCTAATAATAAATTGAATTCTTTAATTGAAGTTTAGAATCCGCAGGGCTGGGTTGTCATTCCTGGTTGTCTCTAGTGAAATTCATCCCGATTTTCCGCTAAAGATGATTCATTGGCTTATTTAGTAACCAAGGGGGCAATTACTTTTTCATATAGGGCAGGGTATGGTTGGATATCTCTTTTCCATCTATACATGAAATTATTTCAAATTGCGTTGTTTACTCGAGTTATCTTTGTCTACTATTAAAATTAGTTGAATGATCTGAAACATTTGTGTGGCACATATATGCGTACTAGAATCAGGAAGGGGCAAATTTTCACAGCACTTTGTGTGTGTATATAGTATATACAGTCACTGGCCACTTCACTAGGAACGCCTGTTCAATTGCTTGTTAACACAAATAGCTAATCAGCCAATCACATGACAGCAACTCAAGGCATTTAGGCAGGTAGACGTAGTCAAGACTACTTGCTGAAGTTCAAACTGAGCATCAGAATGGTGAAGAGAGGGGATTTAAGTCACGTGAAACGTGGCATGGTTGTTGGTGCCAGACGGGCTGGTCTGAGTATTTCAGAAACTGCTGATCTACTGGGATTTTCACGCACAACCATCTCTAGGGTTTACAGAGAATGGTCCAAAAAAGAGAAAATATTCTGTGAGCGGCAGTTGTGTGTCTGAGGAGAATGGGCAGACTGGTTGGAGATGAACTTTTCTTGGCACACTTTGGGGCCCTTAGTTCCAATTGAGCATAGTTTAAACGCAACAGCCTACCTGAGTATTGTTGCTGACCATGTCCCTCCCATGACCCCAGTGTACCCATCTTCTGATGCACCATGTCATCTCACATCATCTCAAACTGGTTTCTTGAAGATGACAATGAGTTCACTGAACTCCAATGGCCTCCACAGTCACCAGATCTCAATCCAGTATAGAGCACCTTTGGGATGCGGTGGACGGGAGATTCGTATCATGGATGTGCAGCCAACAACTCTGCAGCAACTGCGTGATGCCATCATCTCCATATGGACCGAAATCTCTGAGGAATGTTTCCGGCACCGTGTAGAAACAAGCCCTCCACAAACTGTGAACCTGATGCTGTTTCAAAAGTGAATTAGGATAGAAAGCTTGTAATTGAAATAATAAGGCACACAAAATAATTGCTCCTGTTACTGGGCTGGTGTCGAAAACAAAAGTGGAGACTATTTATCGTTTAGTGGGAAAAAGTTACTATTACAATTCTGCATGTGTCCAATGCTCTGTTATTGCGTTAATGGTGAAATTAAATAGGTTTGTGAGCATCCACGTTTGTGCTGAAATATTTCATCCAAATGCCCAAGAGGAGCCCTTGAATTAAAGTATGAGAGATCCTCGTCTGTTGTGCTTCTCACACCAGGAGACTCATGAAATCATGTCTTAGCCCTTGCTTGCAATCGGCGTCTTGCTGAGAGTAGCTTTAATGGGATGATTAAACTGCTCTGCAGTCATACCAGCAGAGAACTGGTTGCATTGTCTGCCGTCTAATGCCTTTTCTTCAGGTTGTAGCTGTTAATGTGCATGGAATAGTATCTAACTATTGTCTCTTTACACTTTATCTAGGGCGCCAATGCCTCGGCATTAGAGAAAGAGATTGGTCCTGAACAGTTTCCTGTGAATGAGCACTATTTCGGTTTAGTCAATGTGAGTATATGTATTTTAACTGTTCTGTTGCTGATTGTCGTTGATTAGGTCAGGCCTTAGGCTTTCAGCAGGGATGGAGTGATCTTCAGGACTGTAAATTTGTTAGATAATGCTCGGCCCACCACCTGGAGAGACAGATCTCGATCAGGCTTACACTTAATATCGCTGAAACCCGCACACCGATTCCCAACCAAGAAAAGCAGAAGCTTTCAGGAGTTCCTCTTAGAACTAAACTAATATAGAAGTATAATATAAGGATTATTTGATTGAAAACAAGGTATTTATGTACTTTAGCATATCAGGCTGTAACCAGGCTAGCGAGGGCTGAGTAAACCCACACAGGGCACGTGCCATTCAACTGCCAGAGGTCATGGTTTTAAGTATTCGGGGTATCTGTTTACTTATCCCTTTAGCATTTAAAGGGTTAAGTGTTGCCTCTTTTGAATTTATTCATCTGCTCCCGTCTGCGCAATGTAAAGTTTCCTAATTGAAGACCCTTTTTATTAGGGCAGTTCCAGAAAACCTGCAATTACATCAGTGTAGATTTACTCGTAATGTTTATTATTATTAAAGATCACCATGCTTTACCATGATCTATAAATCCGCTGGCAATAATATATATCATGTGCAGTATGTTTCACTCAGACCCTGTCAAGATGACCCAGTGCATGTTTAATATTCATTTTCTTTGTCTTTACGGATTCTTGCAGTTTGGGAACACCTGCTATTGCAATTCTGTCCTTCAAGCGCTTTATTTTTGCCGTCCGTTTCGGGAAAAAGTTCTCGCTTATAAAAGTCAGCCCAGGAAGAAGGAGAATCTCCTTACGTGCTTAGCGGACCTCTTCCACAGCATCGCCACGCAGAAAAAAAAGGTTGGGGTGATACCGCCAAAGAAGTTCATTACCAGATTACGCAAAGAAAATGGTATTTGGCGTTCCTTTTTCAGAGTGTTTTCACTTGAGTGTCTGATGTTTGTCCGCAAAAGTTATTGGTCAAAGTGCATTAATCTGATACACAAGTTAAGGGCAATTAACTGGTCAAATAACTTTATTACTGAAATAGCAGCAAGCAAAACATTTATAATATCTTTTTTGGGGAATGAGATGGATTTAGCGCAGTTCCGTAATTAAGTGCTGGGGTCTTAGGTGCCCCAAATATCTGTTTAAGCCTGACGATCGCGCAGGCTGAACATCATTCCTCCCCACAGATGGAGAGCTACGTCTTACTGCTACTTATGCGATAAGTCTTAAAGCACTAAAGCTGATGAGCCAGAAATGTAAGGGAATGAGATAAAAAAAGGTGCGGTGCTTCAGGGACGGCAATCGCTTTGTAGTCTCAAGGGCTTTATCAGTCGGCTGCATTGATTCTTTTACATTTGACATTTTCTGCAATCTCCCGCTGTAGGCGGCATTAATCCAAACAGTCTGATTACCATAGAAAATGCTGTGGATGAGTCTTCATTATAAAGTTACATTTTTATGCCCACGTAGAAATGTTATAAGAAGTTCATTGAGTTAGTTATTTGTGTTTAATCACATTCTTTTGTGCTGTGAACAGAACGGATCCTCGCTTGGAAGTTAACTCTTGAAGGTATAAGGCCACCGTAGATGAAATGGGGCAATTCTCCGTGCTGTCAGATTATCTGGGGAAGAGGCATGGCTATTAGTGTTATCAGCGAAATGGCCATTATCTGCCGATTGACTTGGTCAGGGAAACCTTTATGGCTCCGAATGAATACACGGAGAACCGCCTGTCAATTACTGACAGAGGCACATTTCAGTGAGAATCAGAACGCTCCAATAACACGCTCTGCCGAAGGTCACGAACTGTAATTACAGCCCAAGTCAGAAAATATTATAGCAGCAACACTGACAAGTATATTAAGGGCTAAATATCTTAGGATGTATGGGTTTGGTGTTTGACATCTCAGAATTATATAGGAGGTGTCTATGTCTTAAAAACTTAAAAATAAATAAAAATAATCATGACCATTAGACTCGTGTGTTAGGATTAGTAAAAATTTCAACTTTAATGCAATTTGCTGATTTTGTTAATTCGTACGAATGTCCGTAAACAAGGAGGGGCCCCCAAAGAAACGAAAAAAACAAAACAAAGGGTTCTGAAGCTTGGATTGATTTTTTTTTTTTTTTTTTTTTTTTATTATATTTCACTCACACTCGCAATGTCTCCCTACCTGCTCCACCGACTGCTTGTGTGTCCGTCTCCTTTCCCGCAGCTCCGCTTCTCCCTGTGTCGTCTTTCTTTGCTTCCCCGTTCACTGGAGCAAAAAGTGGAGCCTCTGTGCACACGTCTCCCCCTATTGGAGAAACAGGGAAATGCTATCCCTGTGGCCCCGCCCCTTTGCGGAAGGGCACCAGGAGGCAAGAATAATGAAGGTAGATTCGCTGAGAAAAAAGTGTTTCTGCGCCTTTTTCCCCTCGATTCTATCTGCGTTTTCGTTCCCTCGCTGTGCACTTCCGCAAAAGGGCAGAGCCACGGGGACAGCCTTTCCCTGTTTCTTTTGCAGAATGGCCATTTCCGCTGAGAAGCAGACAAAGAAAAACAGAAGAACAAGAGGCAAGAGAAGAAGCGGAACTGCGGGAAATGAGACGGACGCAGAAGAGGTCGACAGGTAGAGAGACTGTGAGAGAGCGCGTGACAACGGAGCTTCATCTGAACCAAAAGGATGGAAGGCGAATGGGCCAAAATAGAAACTATAATTTGTCTGAATCGTGCATGGTCCATCTGCGCAAGTCTAATAAATGCTGCTGAACCTGTATGAGGTTTGGCTCAATAAGAAAAATGGATATAGCCTTACTAGCCCAAGACAAAACTGAATCGTGTCGTAGCTGGGTGCCTTTTGGGCAGATATAGAAAATAAATTTAAACTCGCAGGTCTCTTCAGATGGGTACAGCTTTCACATTGCCGTTCTAGCACTTTTGACTATTTTATCTGGAGCTTGTACAATGAATGTATGTTTTATGAACGCCAAAGCATGTTGTGGGGCAAATGTAGACTTAAACAAGACATGTTTGCTTTTCAGAGCTTTTTGACAACTATATGCAGCAAGATGCCCACGAATTCTTAAACTATCTGCTCAACACGATAGCTGATATTCTGCAAGAAGAGCGAAAGCAAGAAAAGCAAAATGGCAGAATACCCAATGGTAATATCGACAACGAGAACAATAACAGCACACCAGACCCCACCTGGGTCCACGAGATCTTTCAGGGAACATTAACCAACGAAACCAGATGTCTTACTTGTGAAACGGTAATCCTGTGTGTGTCACGTGTCCATGTCATGTTAAAGGGGCTACCTCCAACTAGCCAGTCACTTGCTTGTGTGAGATTTCCAGGGGTTATCTGTGACCTGTCTTGTTAGATCTCCTAGAAATTTGACACAAATCATCACCTCTTAATTTGGATGAAAAAAGCTAAAATATAGTGTGCCGCTTGGCTGTCATAAGCTTAAGTTTAAAGGGAGCACTCTATTCTGTATTAACGTTCATATAGTACCCGGAGTGCTCTTTTAATAAAAAGATGTTCAGACAAGCCAACAACACAATTTCAATGGTCTTTCCCCGTCTATCAGCGGTCTGCTCAGTAGAGACTCTAAGCCGCTGCTTATATTGGGTTACTTGGACTGCGGTCAGCTGGCCTGTAAACACATTTGGTTAAATATGTAAATTATATATGGCAAATCCATGGTTATGCCCATTTTACAAGCTTACAATTGCTTATTTGCACTAAGGCTTTACTTTATGTATAGATAACGGGTTGCCTTCACTTTATATTCATCTGTTTGCAGTTTCGGGGAGGTGTGCTGGTCTATAAAGCCGTAGCTGTCCTTGAGAGGCCGCATTGCTCTAGAGACATTTCCCTTTGCTTTTGTTCTATTCCCTGCAGCCATCCCCCGGTAAACCCCTCGCTTTCCCTGCAGCCTACACAGAAGCTTCTCTCCCTTCTCTCTGTACTTCTACCTTTTGTGTTCCATGTTGGTTACACGGACCGCTTCATTACCTACGATAATAGTCTTCTCGCTGTATATAAGCAGACTCTACCGGGTCGCGGCATCGGGTTTCTTTTTGTAACGCTCGCGTCATTTCTGACCTCATGCTGATAACAATATGAATCATAACTGTTTACATCGCTAACATTCCTCTAATGTGTTTATAATACGGCAGCATCTCTTGCTGAGGATAACTTAGACACTTTTAACCAGAACCGTTTTGTTCTTTTGTCATTTTTATTTAATTTTTTATATTTATGAGGCAACATCCTTTCAAAGCTTACATGATAAACTGATGATGCAAACAAACGTTAACCTAGCATGGGATGTATTCTTTACTTGGCACGAGTTGTTGCTTGTTAAATGTAAGCAAGACGCTCGGAAGACTTCGGTTTCCATAGACGTGTTAATATCACACTCTGTTTTTTTATTTTTTTTCTTCGAGGAATATCGAACGCTGACCTTGATTTACACGTCCGTGAATAAATGTGTCTATTCCCATACAACCATATCCATAGTTACTCGCAGTATATATTATCAGCGGTGTGAGAGTAGGTTGCGACCGGGGAATACGGCCATCCCCACCGGAGCGATTATTTCTTTTAGGATTAGCTGTATCGTTTGCTCTTTAAAATTCAAAAAACTCATGTTGTGAAAGTCAACTTAAAAATGTAAAAGGGATCTGCTATTGCGGTAATTAAACGAACCGTTCTGGAAGTTGGAAGATGCAGGGAAAGGTGATGAACGTGGAAAAGGCAGGGATTGTGCATTATGGATGATGGGGCTGAATCGGTCAGGTTGCGTTATTGGTAATACGTTTCCAGAATGTGTAGAAACCATTCACGTTGTGTGTATTATACCAGGATGAGCAGCCATAAGCCATCTTCACAAACCCGCCTTTTGGGTTCACAGCTAGGAGTAAAGTAGTATTAAATAAGTATTGTTAAGTCCTTTATTGCCCCATTTGTTTTTTGACCCAGATACATGCGCGCAGTGGTAATCCTGTAATACCTGTTAGCTGAGTGTCGGTTGTTATTTATACATGGTTGCCTGTTAGGCTTGTTATAAATGTGCGTATCATCGGTATTAACTGGCCGTAGCATGACAAAAATAATGAAATGATGCAAAACATAGATCCCGTACAAAATGTCTCTGTGTTTACAATTGGTGCTAGCAACAGTACAGTTAGACAGATGTAACGGGGATGGTGATCGGGGATATATACAGAACATTAATCCCAGCCAGGACAAGCCAAGAATGTTGTTCTAGAAGTCATTTGTCACTTTTTTGATTTTTTTTTCTTTTCTCTTATCCTGCAGATAAGCAGCAAAGATGAAGATTTTTTAGATCTTTCAGTAGACGTGGAACAAAATACATCAATCACTCATTGTTTAAGGTAATTGGCGGTAATCATAAGCACTCGATTGTATTCTCATTACATTGTTCTTGAAGATTCCAAAGGGGCTGCTCTTCTTTCCTTGTTGCCCTGATACGTTTGTTTGTTTCTGGGGTAAAGTGTTGCAGGAGCCCTGGGGTTATTTTTTCAGAAGGTGCAGTTAATGTTTTGTCAGTGAGGAACGGCATTTTAAACAGCAACATATAAAGAAAACACAGACTTAATACAGATTTAATACAAGGCATTCTGGGGCCTTATCTTTTTAACCCCTTTATGACAAAGCCCGTACATGTACGGGCTCAAAATGCATTGTTTTCAATGGGTTTTGGGACCGCTCTTTGTCCTTAAGGGGTTAATGGGTTAAGGGGCTGCCCGTTAGCCTTAAGGGCTTAATTGAGGGTCTGATACGTAGTAAACCTTGGCAGCTAAGCATGTATGTTTATAGGCTGGGCTCGTACAATAACGACAAAATAAGCGCATGGTCCTTGTGTTTCCCTGCTATTGAGGATGTGTTATAAGTATGCGTTTTTATTTTTTTATTATAGTTGATTTACAAAAGGCAGAAATTAATTAATTTGTATGTTCTTTGACTCTTGAAAGCATTTGTTAAAATAACCATTCTTGAGCGGTATTTGTGTCGATGGGATAATGGGCCAGGCCATCGGTGTAACAGGTTTCATAGCATTACATTTGCAAGCTGTAGTTTATTAAGGACGTGTGGATTTTGAACTTGATACAGCAGGACCTCCGTACCACCGAGCTGTTCTTCCTGCAGAATGTCTTGAAAGGCTTCTATAAAGTGATGTATTCTGGCCCTTGGCGGCAGATCGCAATGATCATCAGGCTCTCCCGGGCACTTCTGCTTCGTTTACCGGTCGGGGAGATCAGAGAGATCAGAGACTAAACGATTATATAATGAGGGGTATTTTCAGAGCGTTTGCTCTGAAAAAACCCTTATTTTATAATCAATAAAAATCGATTCAACTTATCGATAATGAAATTCGTTGGCAATGATTTTCATTATCGATTATTATCGATTTTATCGATTAGTTGTTGCAGCCCTACACCGGAGGCTTGTGTCTGATCTTATAGCGTTGTTGCGTGACACAACACTTCCTTACGAGGTGAAGTGCTGGCTGTGACTCCGTATGGCTGTGCTCAGCACTAGGTCCTGGATGTTCTATCCACACATAAAATAAATGTAGGATTCAGACATATCAGGATTTATTCCTCTTATCTTTTTTCCAGTTTCTAATCAAAATGTCCATTTTTTTTATATATAGAGGCTTCAGCAACACAGAAACCCTCTGTAGTGAATATAAATATTACTGTGAAGAATGTCGCAGTAAACAGGAAGCACACAAAAGGTAAATACAATTATAACGTCTCTTTACCAACCTCGGTTATAAAGCAATGTCTCTTCACTGCGGTTGTACGTCAGACTCTGATTTGTAGCACATCCTCGTAACCTGATATAGTAGTCACCATAACTTAAGTGATGGAATGTTTTGCGTATCTAGCAGCAGTTAGAAGAGTTATGGGTTAAATAGATGTTGCTTCTTCCCTTCCTTTCATGGCCAAGTTTATTGAGACAAGTGTATACATTTTCATTTTTATAACTGAAAACATATGACATCACTGTGCTGTTATATACATTATATCCCTTTTATTGTGCCGGCCAAGTCACCTTAAAATACCTGAGCATTCCAACAAACCAGATCTATAAATGCTATTTTAGTCATAAAGCCCAAAGCCTTCATCGCCCTCACCATTTGAAAGTGTAAATGAACGTTACTGATATGAACCGTTATTCTTAGGAACTAAAAAGTATCACATATCCTGCAAAGTTCTAGAACAGCTGATGTTCATCAGGTTTAGTTTTGTATACGGAAGACCATTACGTGAAACATCTGGTAAATTCAATCTAACGTTTGAATAACAAAGGTTTTAAGAATAAATCGCGACGTGTACGATGGTTAATCCAGTCCCTTACTTGTCATTTATCATGTGCAGATCATATTGTATTTGACATACTTTACAAAATATTCAAATAAAATCCAATGTATCCCTATGTAGTGCAATATAACTTAAGAAATGGACTCTGCTGTATGTAAAACCTTCAAATTTCTCACATTTTCTGTTCTTTCTACAAAATTTGGCACTTCATAACTTAATGCAGCATCAGAAACCTTTCTATTACTGTTGAATGCCAAATGCTCCCCAGAAATAAATCTTTAATCAGGGGAAACTTTGCCTTGCGTGAATTTGCTTAACCAACTAGGACAATTCATATTCTGTGTGGGACAGAACCTTTCAATTTTAGGTAGTAGAGATATTTTCATTGTTTTATATCGCAACATCATATTCTGCAAATCTGTGCAAAGGGGTCACACACAACGTTTTCCACGGAATTATGCTTTATTTACTTGAAATAATCATTAGAACCAGAGGAATTGTGCTATAAAAGTCCATCCTGGGGGTCCTGCAGGGTCCTCTGAATGAGACAGTTACCCCGTAGTAACGTGTTGTGTGGTGACCTCCTACACTATGTTCTTCACTGTGGTTTTTACGTCATCCTGGTGCATAGTCCTTTTTATGAAGGTCAACACTACGCGATAGACCTTCTACGCTTTAATCTGTTCTTTTTTTATTCTATTTTTTCCCCAGGATGAAAGTAAAAAAGCTGCCCATGATTTTAGCTCTTCACCTGAAAAGGTTCAAGTACATGGATCAGTTGCATCGATATACAAAACTGTCATATAGGGTAGTATTTCCTTTAGAACTTCGACTTTTTAATACGTCAGGAGACGCTACCAACCCGGACAGAATGTATGACCTTGTAGCTGTGGTAGTCCACTGTGGAAGGTAACTTGTTTTGAGACCATTTTAAATGCATAGTGAATACAGTGAGATGAAACATTAACTCTCCTGCCTACTCTTGCTTTAAAAAAAATAAACCCAATTGTCCTGTGGCAGCTTTTAACAGGGCTGTTGACCATTTTAGCGCAACCTAATAGTCTCATAGAGCCCAGTGGAGGGCCATATGGCGCTCTCCACGCAATTTCTACGCCTCGTTCTTCTGTTTTTCTCTCCCTCCTGTTTTCCTTCTTTTAAGCTTAGTCTCATTAATATATGTATTTGAGGGGGATTCCTCAAGCTCCACATTTTCTTATGAAGCTTGTACTCGGGTATCATGTTCATGCTTGGTATGATATTGTGTGCAATATCAATATGTATTTAAGTAAAAGGCTGGCTATAAGCTCTGGACAATGCTGTGAGCCATATAACTCGTCGAACAGCTTGTGCTTCTAAAACGGATAAGTCATTTTGGTCAGATGTTCTAAAACAATAATAGTATTTTTGTCAGTAATGTTTTAACCATAAGTAAAGTTCATTAATTAAAACTATTACTGCAAGCAGCAGTATAATTGTTTTGGCAGTATTTATCCCAAAACCCTCACTGATCCAAGTGTTCAGCTTTCTGCCGTTCAATCGTTTCAGCCTTGAAGCATCTGACAAGCTTAAACACAATATCTTTCTGTATTTACAGTGGACCTAACAGAGGACATTATATTGCAATAGTGAAGAGTCATGATTTTTGGCTGCTGTTTGATGATGACATAGTAGAGGTAAGTGTCTTGAGCTTCTCTGATAGCACGATCATTGCTTTGAACATTAAGCACTGTTTGGAGTTTATGGCTAAACTCTCCCAAGTCCAAATGGGAGATTCCACAGTATATTGTGGAAAATAACAGGTTTAAAATCCTGTAGGGCTTCCAGATCTAGTCAGACAAGCAGGTACTGACCAATTAATCCGACATTGTGGTAGTAGACAAGAAGAAGACGGCAGTGGTGATAGATGTAGCGGTGCCAAGTGAGAGGAATATCTGAAAAGAGTATGAGAAGTACCAGGGCCTGCTGAAAAAAGGAACTAGAGGATGTGGAAAGTGAAGGCCAAAGTGGACCCAGTGGTCATAGGAGCGCTAGGGGCTGTGACTTCTAAGTTGGGCAAAAGGGCAACATCAGAACACTCCAGAAGAGTGCAGTGCTAGGAACCGCTAAGATACAGCGCAGAACATCCAAACTCCCAGGCCTCTGGTAGAGGACCCGAGGTCGAGGAAGACACATACCACCCATAATGTTGAAAAGGGAATTTTTATTATAATACGTGTTCAAGTATATTACTTCCTTTTTTGTTGTAGTTGCTCTGCATGTGATTAGAGTCATGATTAGACACAAACACGTGTATTTATACACACATTGGTAAGTACAACCTCAGGTAAACAGCAACACATGACCTTTTACACATTTTCATCATTTAGTCAACACAGATAAAGCCAAAATGGAGAAGCCATGTGTGGAAAAACTGACTACACCCTTACTGTTTCCATAGTGATTAGCAGCACCTGTCTGCTACTTAATCAAATAAATCATCAGCAAGTGTGGCCACCTCTATAAAAGCCAATGTTTTGGCAGTTTGCTGGTCTGGAGCATTCAGGTGTATGTGTTAAAACAATTCCAAGAAGGAACGACATCAGTAATGATCTTAGAGAAGCAATTGTTGCTGCCCATCAATCTGAGAAGGGTTATGAAGCCATTTCCAACAATTTAAAGTCCATCATTCTACAGGGAGATTATTCAAAAGTGGAAAACATTCAAGACAGTTACCAATCTTCCCAAGAGTGGACATCTTGGAGAAATTGCAATACACCCAAAACCCACATCTCAGAGTCTACAGTTCATGACAGCGCAATTAGAAAGAGACTTAACAAGTATGGGTTGTTTGGAAGGGTTTTCAGGAGAGAGCATCTTCTCTCAAAAAAGAACATGGCTGCACGGCTTAGGTTTGCAAGGTTGCATGTGAACAAACCAGAAGACTTTTGGAACAATGTCCTTTGGACAGACAAGACCATAGTCGAGATGTTTGGCGAATACCAAACACATTTAAGCACAACTGTCAAGCACGGTGGCGCAGGGGTTCGAGCATGAACTCTTCCGTGTACTGGAATCAAATGTGAGGCACCTGTCCAACATCAAAAGCAAGGCCAGAACTGGGTCATGCATACTAGCAAATCTACAGCGGAATGGTTAAAAAAGAAAAGAATTGAGCATTTTTTGTTTTGCATTGGGCCAGTCAAAGTCCAGACGTCAACCCAATTGAAATGCTATTGCAGAACCTAAAGTGAGTGCATAAGCAAGTGCCCACAAACCCATAATAAACTGTAGCAAAGACATGTAAAGAAGAGTGGGCCAAAATTCCTCCACAACAATGTAAGAGACTGATACAGAAAACAATTCAAGTTATTTGGCTTTATTTTTGTTGTATAAATCATGGCACGCTGTAATACGTCATGTGGTCATCTGAGGCTGTATTTACCTAATTTAGACCTGCTGATACTTATTTGGTGGTTGCGTCTTTCTATGGTTTCAAAGGAAAGCCCCTATTTGTTCTGAAAAATGGATGTGTAATTTCTGTGGGTCCATCAAACACAGAAAAGCACAATCTTAATAAAACACACATATGGTGAAAATGAAAAAGTGGTACCAGTACAAAGTTAGTGTTGTATGGGCAGTAATTTCCTGGTGCACGGAATGCCAAGGTGAATTTAGCAGATTGCATGCTAATTCCAATATTTTTGTGCATTTCGGCTTAGCTGATTGTATGTCCATGTAATGACCAGCTGTACAAAAATGTTTTTTGTTTCTTTCCAGAAAATCGATGCACAAGCTATTGAAGAATTCTATGGGTTAACATCGGACATCTCAAAGAACTCTGAATCAGGCTATATTCTCTTTTACCAGTCTCGAGACTAAATGAGAACTGTGATGAGGGCAGGTTCTGCCTCGTTTCTTTTCTGGATCATTTGAAAACAGAAGCAGGCACTGATTATATATAAATATATATAAAATGATATAGATATATTAATAAAAGGACAGTGGGAGCTCAGGGGGGCATCAGCGCAGTTTGCACATGTTGAAGCAATGAACATGGATAAAGGAAAAACAAAGAAGTTAATATCATGAGAGTTGATGAATTTGCTCAGGTATCATGCTTGCCATAGAAATAAGAAATGGCCGTTTGTTTTCATGGACCTGAATTCAAATATTTGATCTTGTCCCCCCTCCCTTCCGTTCATAGATAACCATAACATCCGTTTGGTGCTCAGTAGGACTCATGGAAGTCACGCAGCACCTGTAGTTTATACAGTTTTACAGATGACCTCTCTGTAGTACGGACGAAGCATCTGTTTGTTCATACATAAGGAGAACAATTGCGCTAAAGGATGAAAACTAAAGACACGCTAAAGAAATGGGGGAAAAAGTAAAGAAAAACTGCAGATTGTGACAATGATCTTTTAATGTGGAGGACACAAGCAGTGAATGTGTGTCCTTTAGCTTCCGTGTGGTGTGTTTGGATGAAGAAGCTTGCGGTGTGGTGACATGTCATACACTTGGGATCAATAACTGAACAGTGTTTTATTCCCCTATTATTTAGGGGGCACTGTTTTGACAAACTATTTATTTAAGCTGTCACATTCACTGGCTTATCGTCTAGCTCCTGCCCCGTATCGATAATTACTTATAGAAATATATGAATTCCTAAGTTAATTTAAGTTTGTGTTTTGTCACTGAACTAATATAAAGGTTAGAGAATCCCATTCTGTATCATTCAGAAACTGATCTGCTACACAATACACGTAGGCTTTGGAACTGCTCAGACCTCTGGTGTGTAGGGAAAGAGGTCCAAACCATTAACTCACAAGCCTATAAGTTTGTAAAATGTTTGGCCATACCACGGCTTGCCCCTGTAAACTGCTGGGTCTAAAAATGAATAGCTAGGTTTTCATAGCAGATCGAGGTGTTCAGTCCATATATTGCGTTGAAAACTGGCTTGCTTTGGGAGCAGTTTTGCAATATCTACTGTCTTTTTTCCAATGGACTTTTTCTTATAGCATTTGTTAAAACAAATATGAAAAGAATAGATTATAAATAATTTGCAAACCCATACTGGGGTACCTAAATGAGAAGATTTTTTTTGTCTTCTTGAAGGGGATGTGTGTTCTTGTTGGGCTTTTTAATCATGGCAGCATCACGTTGTATGTATAATGTAAAACGTTCAGAATTTTTGTGATTGACCTAATTCATGCCCCTGTGTGGTATGTGCACGAATGTAAATCGAATGAATTCGTAACTACAATGTGGTAGTTGAGGTTTGCTATCCTTTTATTTTGTTTGGGGGGGGCTGTTTGAAATGAAAAATGAGTCAATCATCCCCTCCGCAAGTTGCCCTTTCCCTGGACCATTGGTAAATTCATACATTTAGAGTAAATAGTCTCCTGCTGCTAATTAATACTATTGGGCACATAGCTGTATTTTTGCTCGTAACCCCAATCACTTGACGATAATGGAGTGTCATAAAGTCCCTTCTATAGGTTGCTACGTATCTAGTCCTGAAAAGTCAGAGACAATCTCTCATTTAAAAGTGAGTTTAACTTTCCAGAGACACTCTGGGGTTTATTGGCTAAACCCAGAGACTGCTGCTGAGCCTAAACTTTTCAGCTTGCACACTTACGTTTTTCATCAAGAAGGTAAAACCTCAATGAGTCTGTAATACTCGCCAGGTAATGTTGGTGGACTTCTGATGTCTCACTTCATTAACATTGCAGAATGCAGGGCCAACCTCTGAGTGCAAAGATCAATGGCTTTGTTCATAGTCAGGCCCGGACTGGGACAAAAAATAGGCCCGGGCATTTAAGCCTGAGCAGCCCTTATTTATTTATTGTTAAAGCCCACCCTTCATGTACCATCTTTGCATTTAATCATTCACACAAATCATTAACACATTCATTAATGCAGTCTCACAAATCATTCAAGCAATTCATCCTCACATGAATTCATTGTCATACGCATTCACACAATTCATCCACACATTCATTCATTCTCTTACGCATTCACACTACCCCCTCTCTTCATCTTATCTGCCCCTTCTCACTATGTTCCCCCTTCCCCACTTCTCAATATGTACCGCCTCTATCTATCCCCTCTCCCCCTTTCTCACTATCTAACCCCCCTCTGCCCCTTCTCACTGCACCCCCTCCCTCACCCTACTTACCTTGTTGCCGAAGCAAGCAGCAACTGCGACCGCGCCTGTGGCAGGGCATGATTGACTTAGGGGCTGATGGAGCTGCAGCTCCAGGCCCCCACCGGACTGACTGGTCCTATATGGCCGCATTAACGCAGTGCCCCTTAAGCCCGCCGCAACTACCCCCTCCTAACTATCTACCCTCTCCCTCTGTGAGGTTCACTTACCTTTCAGGAGTCCTGCGGTGGGGGTGCAAGGCCTCTGCCTCCCAGCTCTGCCACTGTATGGAACAGTATAGAGTGATGGGAGTTATGATGTACTTTTAGAGCATAATTAGATCATGAAAAAGACATTGGAAATGGTACAGCATAACACCCATCACTCTCACACATTTACCAATCTACACACATACCAATCCACACGTATACACCAATCCACACGTATACCAATCCACACATACACCAATCCACACACATACACCAATCCACACGTATACCGATCCACACGTATACCAATCCACACGTATACCAATCCACACACATACCAATCCACACATATATACCAATCCACACGTATACACCAATCCACACATATATACCAATCCACACGCATACCAATCCACACACATATACTAATCCACACACATATATACCAATCCACACATATATATACCAATCCACACATATATACCAATCCACACATCTATACCAATCCACACATATATACCAATCCACACATACACCAATCCACACATATATACCAATCCACACATATATACCAATCCACACATATATACCAATCCACACATATATACTAATCCACACACATATATACCAATCCACACACATATATACCAATCCACACACACACCAATCCACACATATAGCAATCCACTCTCACTTAATGCTTTCCTACCTTTCCTTTCTTCTTTCAGCTTCTTTTCCTCTTCTTCAGTTCTTCTGTCTTCTCTGTCTTCTTCATGGTTCAGAGGGCACGGACAGCGGTGGGCGCGGCTTCAGTGCTGTGCGCCGGGATCTTACAACAAACCCCGGCGCACAGCAGCTGTTGCCGGGCGGATCACAAGGGAGCGGTATCGGAGGTCTTTAACAGACCTCCGGCTCCCTTGAGTGATTTTAAGCCGGGTTGAACCCGGCTTAAAATCACTCAAGGGAACCGGAGGTCTGTTAAAGACCTCCGATACCGCTCCCTTGCGAGCCTGCTCCTCCAGCGGCGGACATTACTGTCCGTCTCTGGAGGGGTGCCGGGTGCCGCAAGTTGGCACCCTCTGATGAGCGGCACCCGGTGCGGACCGCCCCCCGCCGCCACCGCCCCCTGGAGTGTGGCGCCCTGTGCGGTCGCACACCCCAAAGGTCGGCCCTGCTCTAAGGGGCCGGGAAGCCCCACCAGGGCCGGCCTTAGGGGTCTGCGGCCGCACAGGGTTGAGATTAAAACATCGGGGTTTTTTTTCAACTTTATTTAACATCCTCCATGTTAAATAAAGTTAAAAAAAACTTTATTTAACAAGGAGGATGTTAAATAAAGTTTAAAAAAACCCCGATGTTTTAATCTCAACCCTGTGCGGCCGCAGACCCGTAAGGCCGGCCTTGATGGGGACTTTCCGGCCCCTTAGAGTGGCGGACCCGGTCGCAGTTGCGGCGGGCTTAAGGGGCAGGTGCCCCTTATGCCCTGCGTTAATGCGGCCGTAGGTAGGGTAGGGGCCTGGAGCTGCAGCTCCATCAGCCCCTAAGTCAATGCGGCCCTGCCGTGGCCCGGCCCACCGGGCAAATGCCCGGTGTGCCCGATGGCCAGTCCGGGCCTGCTCATAGTGCTTACTGATATCAGGAAGTTTTAACTCGCCTGCAAGCTCATGGATCTGTGAACAAAAACCCATCCTAGTTTTGGCTTTCCAGTGATCTTCATTTCCAGAGCCATTTTCCATATCATTATGGCATGAAAATGTAGCTATTAATCAAAAATGCATTTTTTCCCCATATTGCATCATAACCAGAATATTCCTGTGACTATGTTTTGGCTGTAAAGGGTTTCCTGGGTTGATCACCATGTTCTGGCTGTAGAGGCCACTTTGTGTTAAATCTATACAAGTAGAATTCCATATAACTGAGGATACCATAGTGTAAACTCATTATTTAAATTATATACACTGACACTTTTTATTTATGTATGGAAACCATGATGTATTACTATACATTGTATAGTATCCCATTGGCGGTTACTTTTATGAATTGTTCAAAAGGAGTGCTCTTCATTTTGTTTTTATTATTATTTCCGCTTCACAACTGCAGACTTTTTCATGGTGTTTTGTGATTTTTTTTTTTTCTTCCATTATGAGGTGATGGTTCAGAATAAGTTAATTTTTACTTCTAGTGCAGCTGAAAATGAAATCAAAATTGTTTAAAATGTTAAATGTCAGAGTTTAGCGATTTATTAAGATTATATTAACCAAGCAAAATGACCAACATATAAAATATTTTTAGGGGTAGACCAAGACCGTTGTAAATAGTGGAACTGATTGCTGTGTATCTAAATAATTGTTGATTTGGACAGCAGTCCATTATTTTGTATATTGGAAACAAGAATTTTATTAAACAATGTATGTTATTTGTTAACATACTAGATGGATTAAACAACATATAAATTATAAAATGTTGCACTTTTGATACAGATTTATAGATGTTTGGCGGGGGTATTAAAGGATTTGCTTGAAATAACTTGTTGTGTTGTTATGATTTCCTGTTCTAAAGAAATAAATGAAAGTGTAAGCAACACAAAACGTAAGTGTCGACGTTTCTTCAGATACTTTCACCTTGTTCCCTGCTCTGGGGTTGTGTGCAGCATCTTCTGTGACTATGCATAATTCACAAGATGCATTAGATGGCACGGTGTGTACATACTGCTGATTAAGAAGTTTTAGGATTCCTTAATGCTATCTGCATTAACAAATATTTTTTTAATGCCATCTGATGAGCCTGCTGTACTTTACTTTTTTGCTTCAGTGCTTTGCTGGCTGCTTCTGGGGTGTTTCTCTCCTGTTTGCAGCATGCATAAAGCCATCATAGTCAGAGCCATCCAAGATGCAAGCCCCCTCTTGGACCTTAGGTTGCAGGCTGTAGTCACCGGTGCTCCCACTGGTCAATAGCACATAATAAAAAAAAAATAATAATAATAATAAATGTGACTACTAGAAGCTTGTGCAAAAAAAGTGCATTTATTTTCGACACTTACAGGTGCCCTTATCCCGGTGGAATGAAACAATGCCTTACAAGTTTGACGCTCTCAGGCGTCGCACAGTGTCATCCTATGATTTAAGCGCCTGAGGGCATTCAGCAACACCAAAAACTATTGCGGTGCCCAGCAAAGAATAAAGAGATACTTCATTTAACCATGCAAGTCAATGGAGCCCAGCTTACTAATCAGTGTAATTTAGTAAATGAACATATGGTAAGTTCTAAAATTAGCATTTTATGAAAAAGAAAGTTTAAATACTAGCATTTGAAAAATGTATGGTTTGATGGGGTATATTGAATTGGCCTGGTTCTAAGTGGTCCCAAATAGGACATGGGAGCATACTGACCAGATGTCAAAATTCAGCCCCTAAACAGCCAGACAAACCTATGCATGCTATTGCTGTACGTAGACTATGTTGCTGAACACATATTGGGGTGTTTGTCAGTGACCTAACAGGAGCTGTAAATACATACCTGAAGTGTGTGGGGGGGGGATGCAAGAAAATTACTACCATAAAGTTTGACAAAGGCTAGTATAAGAATTAGTGCAAGGAAAGCGTTAAAATACTTAAGTGGCGTCATATATGTCCCAAATAGCACATGGGCACCATATGGTCCGATTTGGAGAAAATGGTTTTGAAATGACAATATGCTACTTGTACCTATTGCCATATAACTTGAAAAAACATTGGGTATTTCTAAACAGGACAAATATTAGAATCGGTGAAATACTTTTCGAATAAGAAAAAGTGTTTTTATTTCATTTTTTATAGTAAATTAGATATGAAAAATATGGTATCTAAAGAAAACCTTTCATGTTTTTAAGTAAAAAAAAAAAAAAATGCACCTGGGTTGGAGGAGAAAAAGTACCTACCCCTATTTTAGTTTAAGCTTAGGTGTATAAAGCCTGCATCTTATTGTAGATTTGTTCTGGAACCATTTTAACTTGGTCTGGAGAAACTATTTCAATTAGGTATCGCCTCTGGTGGTGTGCCGTGACGTGGCTGATGAGCTTTGGCCAAAATACAGCACTAAAGCCTGAGGTCGATAGAAAGTACGAGCTTGTAGCTTTGGATTTGAGCGCTGCAATTTGTTCTTTCTGATTAAAAAAAAATAAGTCAGTTGCCATAATAGACAGACCAGTGACGAACAAAACTGAGATTTATGTGTTAAAGCAGATCATTATAAAACTACGGGAGCCAAAAAAGGCCATTAAAAATGTTTCATTAGTAATTGTTATGATTGTGTGTGGAACTGTTATATGTTAGACTAAACATCCGGAATTAAGAGGTTAGGATTCCCCTGCTGTGGTTTCACAGACACTTAGCTGGAGATGTTCCTACTAATAACATTTGCCATGTGGTCTTTTCTCGGAAAACAATGGAATTTGAAGCATGTGGATGACCCAATACGTGAGAAAAAAAACCAGAACACCTTAAATCCTAAACCTAACCCGTAGTAGGCATAAAAGGGCACCAAAAATTGTTCTATTGTGAATTACTTATAGGGGCAGTAACACCCACATTTTCTTTCTGATATGCATTGTTTTAGATAAGCCATGGCAACTTACTTAAAAATGCTGTTTTGGGGTGTTTTTTTTCCCCCATGGCAGGCAGCACCACCAGGGTCTTGTGCACATGCCCTTGTGATTTAGTACAAGGTAAAGCATGTATGTTAAGCCAACTATCATGACCACAAGATGTTTCACACGCATTTATACAGCATTTCTTTATTGAATGTTTGATATGATTTCGGGGAATGCAATAAAGGGAACTATAGTTTGTATATTTTGGAATTCCGTGTGACTTGTTTTGGAGGTAATCTACCTTGGAACGGTCGTTTTAACTAAAATATAATTATGTTCTGCGTACTCCTCAATTGGAGGGACCATCTTGCTTTGACTTCAGATTGCATCTGATGTCAACCATCTCTACCGCAAACTACAAAAAAACGGCTTTCCTTGAGGGGCTTCTGGAAGAGGCGTTCTTTCTCTTGACGCGTGTACATGAGGTTAGATGCTGCACTTTTCACTTCTGTTTCCAAACCTGTTTAGCATTTTTTTTTTTGCACCATGACATTTGTTATGCACTTTTACTATCTTGTTTTAAACATAACCCCCCTCATTTAGTTTAACCATACAAAGTATATATTGTTTGTTTTAAAACATACCATATATTCCCTGGAAGGATCATTTTAGAATTTCAATGAAAATACTTTCTATACTGGGCACATTATTATTATTACTTATCACTCATTCGTTAAGCGCCCACAAAGTGGGGCAGTTAACCGATACTTTAATATATATATACATTAATATATACAGACACATCGAATGTTAAGAACTCTTGCCATCTAGCCTTATGGTACTTTTACATAAAGTTCTTGGCTCTGAGGGCTTGTCTGTGGGCTTACAGTCTAAGAGAGTGGTAGCAGGAGGAATTGAAACAAAAAGAGGTGACAAGTGGGAGTAGTAGCTCTCTTGTAGCAGTAATTAGGGCTAACTGGCTTTAGCATGTAAAAGAGGAGGGAGGGTAGTGCTGCTTGGGATCGTTTGCTTGCAGACCGCTAAAAGGTTAAAGGAAGGGAAAGAGAGATGAATGCGGGAGAGAAAGTTTTATGTTAGAAAGAAATGTGGGTTTGAAAAGGTAAATACCATCGGGCGTAATGGTCCAAATGAGGTTGAAAGCGTTTTCTGTATTCCTGGGGTGCTTGGTGTCAGATGTCGGTTAGCAAACCGCTTATGGTGGTCCAGAGAGGCTAAAGTAGAGGAAAGTTACACATATATGTGGCATGTCAGCGTTCACCCCTAAACATTGATATACATCACATGTATGTGGCAACCAGACACTCTGGCATCACGTTTAACTACCAGTATTATAATCCAATTCATCCCTTATTGATTCTTCATCCATTAAAAAGCAGCTCACCCTTTGGAAGACATATGTTGTCTGTTTCCTTAGGGACTGATAAGGTAACTTCTATCTCCCTGCATCTTAAAGCAGCTCTACATGTAGCTCTCCCCCACAAAGGCTGACACTCTTCTCGATTTACTTTGGAAGGTTTACCCCAGGACCTGGTACTGGAGGCATCTTGATAATGATATCCCATTTCCCCTACAGCCTTGTTTTGTGACAGTTATTTATTTAAAAAAATAGTTTTTTTTAATCTTTATTATCTTTTACATTATGATCTGGATGACCCCTCGCTCTCTTTATGACAGCATTTGTGGGGGCGGGGTGTAGTCATCCAGTCATGATCAGATCGGTCCTATTGGTCATCACCAGCCTGCTCCTGATTGGCTCTGCAGTAGTGTGACCAAAGGGCTTTCAGGTTATGTCAGTGGGGGCTTTTACCTTCTCAAAGAGGTGATCTATGTCTAAAAGTGGCAAGGCCCACATTATCTATCCCCACTCCTCATCTTCTAAAGGCTGCTTGAACCAACCAATAACGTAGCAGCAGAGCAGAGATACACTATATGAACTAATGTACATGGAAAACCCTCCTAATTAATGAGTTTGTGTTTCAGTGGCACCCTTTGTGAACAGTTGGATAAAATCAAGCACATAGGTGTGTTATCTCCATAGACAAATATGAATCGGTTATACCAAAGAGTTGAGGGGCAGTTTAAACTTGGCACTGTCTGACATGATGCTCCCTTCGAAACAAGTCAGCTTGTGAAATGTCTGCCCTGCTAGATATGCCCCCTTCCACTGCTATTATTGTAAAATGGAAGCGTCTAATAGTAAGCAGACCACGTACATTCACAGAGCTGAGCTGTGCGCAAGCAAAAATTGTCTGTCCTCGGTAGCATCTCACTACAGAGTTCCAAACTGCCTCTGGAAGCCACGCCACCACTTTAATTCCACTGGACATCTGATCCAGGAATCTGAATGGATTTGGCAGATGTCAGGAGCACGTTACCCACTGGAATGCATAGTGCCTACTGTAAAGTGGGGTGGATGAGGGACAATGGTCTGTTGGACAAAGACAGTTTAGATAATTGTATGCTTCCAGCTTTGTGACACCAGTTTGAGAACGGCACTTTCCATTCCATCATGAATGTGCCCCTGTGCACAAAGCAATTATCATATGGTTTGATGGGTTTGGAATGGAGAAACTCAAGTGGCCTCCACAGAGCCCTGACCTTAACCTCAATGGACGCCTTTGGGAGGGTTCCGAAAGCCGATTGGGAGCCAGGCCTTCTCCCCTGGAAGACGGGATGCTGTTATAGCCACAAGGGGGATCCATATTAATGCCCATGGTTTTGGAATAACAACAAGCTCATATTGGTGTGGTGGTCAGGTCTCCACATTCTTTTTGTCGTATAGTATACATTAGTAGGTAGAACACATTCCGGGTCATGCAGATTCTGTAGATGGGTTTATGAATATTCCAAATTTTAATTATATTTAAACACATGTTGGCTTATTTAGCATGCAGAACTGTAAAATGTAGGATGGGGAAAGATTACAAATCCACTTTAACTTGGCATGAAAACCAAGAATGTCAGCTAACAGAGCATTACTGAGAAATTCACTGAGGGTTTACAGAACTCACAAAAAACTAGGTTTGAATTATGATTATTTAAAAAAATACTTAAGCATACTGTTTCCCTTTGATTTCCTCTTTTTCCGCACATATTTTTTAATTTGCGTAGCACCTCTTGCCAAGAATCTGTCTCAACAAAGGGGACTTCTTACTACAAATAAAAAAAAATATTTAAACTACCATTCAAAAGTTTAGGTTACTTAGCTGTTTCCATGGAAAACAAGGACATTTCTGTCTGTAACATAATTATTAGGGGGCTCTTTACAGTTAGCCAACTTACACTTGGATTAGTGAACACAGCATGCCGTTGGAACACAGTGATAGTTGCACTTTATTTCATATTTCAATTTGATATTTTAATGGAGAAAATTTGCGGTTCTCTTAAAAACAAGGTCATTCTTAAGTGGCCCCAAAACTTTTTAGCGGTGGTGTATAAATAATATAAAAAAATAAGTATGTACTTTAATTTAAATATGCTGTTTCACCTACTCTGCAGAACCTAACCAAGCTACTATCAAGCTACTACTGTATAACTAAACACGTGCTTCAATTGGCATTGCATAATGGACTTCAACGTGCCTTAAACATTTTATATGCTTTAGTGCAGGCAATTTGGGGACTGGGTTGTCCATGGGCCTATCCTGGCCCTCATTCACCTATTCATTATCGCTGTGATGTTAAAAAATGCAAACGTTTGGAAAGAATGTCTAAGCTAATCAGCTTGCCATCTTGTTGCAGGCATTAGATGTAATTTATTTGAGATATTCCTGTAACACGATTTGGTAAAGGGATGCGTTGCTTGTAATTTTTGTGGGCCAGTGGAATGCATAAACATTATTTAGTATTGTGGATGAATGAAAATTCTAAGCACTTGAATCATGCACTGAAAATGTTGTTTACATTTTAATAGTTATACGTTCTGGCTGGGACTGCTAGGAAAAGACCGGATGGTACACAACGTGCTGCATAGTTATGATATATTTAGGTTACAGTTTCCGTGTACAACACAAAACACCCTAATATAATGTTTAAAATAGTAAACAGCCATCCATCAACAAGAAACATTCTTTTAGCTGTGACTGCATGCTAAGTATTTATTATTATTATTAATATTTTGCAGTTCATAATTATATTTTTGCATACTAATAGCCTTTAAAGATGGCAGGTGTAGAGGATCTTGCTTGTTAGAGTTTACAATCTGAATTCTCCCATATGCCCCTGGGGTTGTAAACAATTTCCCACGGGCATAGTTTCATTATTTGAACACATAGTAATAAGGAGCCTCGTGGATTAATGTGTTTTTGAGTGACAAGTCAGAATTACCCCTTTCCTTGGCGAATGAGAGCACAGCCCCTGTGAGTTTATAATCTATGATATGATAATGAGACAAAAGGTGATGGACTGCTCTTTGGTGAGGAAGATTTGATTTCACTCATGTGAAGACCTCAATGTGGCAAGAACTGATGGTTCTTTTCAGAAACCAGGTTGAGGGTTGTATGTTATTTTGGGATTGCGTGTAATTGTAATAATAATTATAATCATATAAACAGGCATTGCAAAAGAAATATCACTATAGAACGTGGTCTTCTGTGCAGTACAGCTGTTTTTCTGTCTACTAGCTGTGGGGGCTACGCTATTTGGCAGTGCAGTAAATCACATGGCCATGGTCTAGTGAGGCACCTGAAGTTCATATTGCTCTGTGACCTCAGTGTCTGGTACAGCTGAACGCCTGGGCTGGTATTAAATACAGTCTGGTTTTCAGCTTCCTTGGCAGTGTATTGTGAATGTTTCATACTTAACATTTGTATGAGTGGGTCAGCCATTGTAAATTCCTCTGGCGCATTTGAAAGATGTGCCTGGTGCTGAATGGTTACCGTTAAAAGGCTTTACGTCGGCAATGTCTGAGTAACATAAGAGGAAGCCGGACGCTTTGCAGACATTAAGGCACTAGAGAAGAGCCAGCTTGAGAGCGTTTACGTATTGCTAATAGTCAGCCAAAGATTAAGCTGTCAGTAGTGCTGAATTTCACAAAGGTTATGTCGGTTCGACATCCCTTTTTATTTCCGGTATAGGTGGCATGAGATGCAGTTATATGACATCACTGCCCTTTCTTGTGTACTGGTTAGAGATTTTTGTGTGAGTTTCTGGGTATGCGCAGTACATCAGTCAACAAGGTTGAAACATCAGTTAGGCCCCTGTGAGCTAGTGTAGCCTAATGGACGGGGCATAAGAATGAGTGTGAGGGAGTGCAGTGTGACTGGCAGGGGCGGTGGTGGAAGCTAACCATCTGTCTAGGGTGGTGGATGTCGGGCCTTCTGGACTTGCATTTGAAATGGGAAATATGGAAAAAATATGGAAGGGGGATTTTTTGGAGATCTTCACCCTCCTGCCCCAGAGATCGAGTAATTGGATAAGAAACAGTTGAGGGACAGGGAGCAGTACTGGAGTAGAAGGATTCCCACGACTGGGAAATTGTTTAGGGCTTTCAACATTCTTGCTAGCATGACTGGGAAGACATGTCCACACAGTTTATATACCAGGACTTCATTTGGAACACCTATGAGGGCCTTGGGTGGTGATGTTACGATGAGCAGTTTTGCTAGCATATGTGGAGCTAACAGTGGAGATTTTAGTGGATGGCTTGGAAAGATGGTTTTAAGTTATTGTACTGTATTGGTTTATTCTAAGTTATTTGTTGTAGTAAGTTTTTTTGTATGGGTTATATATAATAAAATATGGATGTTCATGGGTTGTGTTGTTGTTGGCTAATATAGTATTTTGTGATAAATGTTGTGGCCTGTTCAAATCCATGTGCCAGTGTCTGTGTTGTGTCAGTTGGTAGACAGCATACGTGTGCAATAAATTATGAACATATGTGGGAACTTCCCAGGGTTACCTGCAGCTCTCTGACGTCTGGTGGGCGTGGTTTCAGGCAGGGGCAGGGCTAGCTGCAAAAAAGCATTTAGTTGGCGGGGAGTGGCAGGAAAGTGGGTGGGGAGTAGAAATGGCCAAATACCTCCTCTGCCTGGAGAAAAAAAAAAAACAACCAAGAGACTCGGGGAAACAGAGCTTCATCTGGAGACTCTTGGTTAAGCCCCGAGAGTTTCCATGAATCACTACATGAAATTTTGTTACGACAAGAGCTAACTCTATCCTGCTGTCAAGATTTTTTCAAAACTCATCTCACCGTGTAAACCCGGCCAACCTGCAAGAGAAATGTCCTAGAGCTGATCCTATATACTGCATGTTGAAGTCGATGAGCTTGGATATTTGAACTCACTGCAACTTAAATGCATCAGAGCTCCAGAAAGCAGTAGCAGTGTTTTTAAAAATAAAAATCAATATCTGGTCCTGGACACGGTAGTGTAATGTAACATCTAGTAATTTACTAGTCCACCAGTCCTTGATGAACTCTGCCCTTCTTCTGTGGGCCTATCTGGATACTAGATACATACTATCTTAGTCACTATATTAAAAGCTCCCATTGCTTTTAATGGCTCTCTGATTGAATGAGAACATTCCCTTCTGTATATTATAGAAATATTACAACTTAATAACAGCCACAGGAAGTTCTTATAATCCCTCAACACCAAATTAGTAGCAAATAAATCGATAGAGTTGCATTTTTGTACCCGTTATTCTGTTCAAAGAGCATTTACAGAAACTGTTCTGGAAAGGTAGAAGGTAAAGCCAAAATCAGTTCTCAGCCTTTCCATCCATTGTGATCTCTTTCTCCTAGTTTGCCCAATTTTTTAATCTGTTATGCCTTCTCACATTATTTAATCTCTCCCTAATTTTACCATTTCTTTTATTTCAGCCCTGTATATTTATCACCCCTTTTCTTTTAACCCACCAAGCATGCCAGCAGGCGCTTCTGTTTCATCTTCAGGTCCTGCTGGTCCAGTTGATGATGGAATCATTAGCGGGGCCTTTTCATATTCCATTGATATGCTTTATATGTATTTATATATGTATTTTTCACACAAAAAAATCTTATGGTGCCATTGAATCATCATGGGGTCAAGTTTGTTTTTATTTCCTCAGCCCCCCCCAACCCAAACTCAAGCCTTAGATGCCATCAGTATGCTGCCTGCAAAGCAGAACAGGACACTTCCTTACAGGGGAATGTCAGCTCTACAGAAAAACAAACTACATCATTGGCAACGCTTTCATGTGATGAAATAATTCAAGCCCTAAATTGGCACAAAGAGTTGCAACACATGATGTGTCAGAAAACTGTTATCCTGATTGTGTCCAAAAGAGGGTACTTTTCAAATGGACACCATTGTCTAAACACTATTATACTATAGTTTTAATATGATAATGGTTCTGATTATATATGCTATTACCTTCATTCCAAGTTTAGATCAGTGTTATCAGCCTTTTTATTTATATATTAAAATTATAAGTTCTTGTCCTGGCTGTTACATTTAATACATTTTGTATTATCTTTTTTTCCTTTGTATTACTTTGAATGGGAGTTTCTATATTAACTAGAGTTAAAAGTTGAGTTAAAAGTTGATGTTCAATTTCGTTTCCTCTCCCTGATATCACAATTAGTTATGAATGGCCAGTCCAGTACCCTTCTCTGATGGCCCTGCATAATGCATGGTTCATATGGTGAGATAATCCAATTTAAGTATGTACTATACAGAACCAGCTCTCAGAGCATGCAATTGCAATGGTTGGGTCTTCACAATCTGTATATGTGGCTGTCATGCATATCAATGTTGTTTCACAGTTTTCCATAGCCTTAAATTCTTTTAGTAATTATAGCTTCATCACTATTTCTATTCCCACATGACAATGGAAAAAAGGGGCTCCAGCAGCCTGATATCAGAGATACCCGGTGCAGACAGAAGCTTGTGTATTGAGGTCAGTTTGAATGTATTTGTGTAGGGATGTAGGTATGTGGTAGTGCCACTTAAGCGGCTTTATACCTACACAATATGGGCAAAAGTATTGGGGCACCTGACCATTACACCAACAGGGACTTTGATGACATTAAATTCTAAATACATAGACATTAATATGTAGTTGGTCCCCCCTTTGTAGCTATAACAGCTTCCACTCTTCTGGGAAGACTTTCCATAAGATGTTGGAGAGTTTCTGTGGGAATTTTTGCCCCTTCATCCAGTAGAGAATTTGTGAGGTCAGGCACTGATGTCGGACGAGAAGCTATGGCTCGTGATCTCAGCCATGGTTGTATCCAACCATGTTTTTATGGGCCTTGTTTTGTGCACTAGGGGAACAGTTGTGCTGGAATAGAAAAAGGCCTTCCCAAACTGTTCCCACAAAGTTGGAAGCATAGCATTGTTCAAAATGTCTTGGACAATGCTTTGCTTCCAACTTGCGCCTTACACCTATCTCATGCATGATTAAACTCATTCACTGTATAAACATCTACCACTTCTGCTGAAAGGCTATTCCATGCATCCACTACCCTCTCATTAAAGTAATATTTCCTGATATTACATTCAATCCTATGCCGCTCTAACCTAAGACTTTTTCCTTTTGTTATGACATACTCTCCTCCTTTATCATGTTGATTGTCTTTATGTACCGTATTGGCTCGGATATAGGCCGCCCCCGTATATAGGCCGCACCCTAAAAGTTTGGTGCTTTTTTAAAGAAAAAGTTTTTTTTCTTTAAAAAAGCACCAAAAAAAACATGCTGCCACTCTGCCCCCCCCCCCCCCGAGATACGCTGCCACTGTCCTCCCTCCCCGAGATACGCTGCCGCTGTCCTCCCTCCCCGAGATACGCTGCCGCTGTCCTCCCTCCCCGAGATACGCTGCCGCTGTCCTCCCTCCCCGCGATACGCTGCCGCTGTCCTCCCTCCCCGCGATACGCTGCCGCTGTCCTCCCTCCCCGCGATACGCTGCCGCTGTCCTCCCTCCCCGCGATACGCTGCCGCTGTCCTCCCTCCCCGCGATACGCTGCCGCTGTCCTCCTCTGCCCCCCCCTCGACTTACCGGAGCAGACTCCCGGGTGTCTTGCGGGGCCGGCGAGGGACATCTACGCAATACGCGTATGCAACTTCCGGTACCGGTACCGGAAGTTGCATTCGCGTATTGGGTAGATGTCTCCCGCCGGCCCCGCAAGACACCCGGGAGTCTGCTCCGGTAAGTCGGGGGTGGGCAGAGGTAAAACGCTTAGATAACCTCCCGTGCCGGCACCCCCCCCCCCCCGTGGGAAGTGCTGGCAGGGGAGGCTGTCTGAGCGTATCGGGGAGAAGGATGCAGGTCCCCTGCACCGCTGCGGGGGATCTGTATCCTAACCCCGCTGCCTGCCCGGCGCCCGGGACTGCATGTCCCGGGCGTCGGGCGCTAGACCCCGAATATAGGCCGCACCCCCACTTTAAAAACTTAAAGTGGGGGAAAAAAGTGCGGCCTATATTCGAGCCAATACGGTATTTAAATGTTTTTATCATATCCCCCTGTCACTTATTTCTTCCTAGCCATACATTTTAAGATCCTTCAACCTTTTCTGGTAAGTTTTATCCTGCAATCCATAAACCAGTTCCAAAATATCTATATCCTTCTCCACATATTCGGTCTCCAGTGCTGGACACAATACTCCAATTGAGGTCTCAGCAGTGCAACGACATCAGCTCTTCCCTCTTTCTACTGCTATACACCCAAGCATTCTGCTTGCATTACCTGCTGCTCTACTGCATTGTCTGCCTACCTTTAAATCCTCAGAAATAATCTCTCCTAAATCCCTTTCCTCACACGTTGAGGTTAGGACAGTATCACATATTCTATACTCTGCCCTTAACACACTAGCACACACACTTACTATAACACATACTTACACATTCCCTCACTTACAATGAAATGCATTCACTGCATCCTACCGCACTGTATCAATCACAAGTTACTACCTCACACATTGCGCCATTACCTCGCCTGGACTGTAACTTTTTATTATAACCGCTCCACTGTGCGAGCAGTCACGCTTTTACTGCATGGTCACGTAACATTGCGTTACATATCCCCGCCGCATTCCTGACTTGGACCCGTTCTAATTTAGCATTTACCTGCCCACCCCCTGATGATTCCAATAAATGCAACTCACTTGAGCTTTCGAGTTGTTGCTGTCACTTTTTTATGTGAGTAAACAAATGTAAATATCCTCCAGAGCAGGCAAGGGCTGTGACAGCAATATGACAGCGTTACCGCCGGGCCCCGCATGATCTTGATTTGCACCGGACTAAAAGTGGCTTGTATGTCACATGGGCAAGGACTGTCTGCACTGCACAAAGTAATTCATTTTTTTCCCACTCAGTACTCGGAGGTCTGTGGGATCTTTAACTGGTCTAATCCTGGCATCTAGTGGCAAGCAGTACTAATTACAGTCTCAATAAATCACATTTTCTGTTAAGATATATATATATATATATATATATATATATATCAAATTCACAATCAATTAAAGGTTTGTCAGAAAGTTAAGGAAACAATAGGCTGCTTAACACCTCCATGGCCAGGGGTTTTTACTCCCCTACATTTTTAGCAAACCTTTGTTGAACCATGATTTCCCTTTTCCATGTTTAGTGTACCCACATAAATTACATATTGTTTTTTTTTTCAAGGACAGATAGGGGTTTCTCTTTATAGCATTTTTGTGTAGTCTGTCATTTAGTATGATTTAGTCCAAAAAAGTTAAACTGTAATTTTTCTGTGTTCAACAACATCCCCTAGAATATATAATACCCCACGTCCGCATGTTTTTAAATTATAAGGGTGCAAAATGCAAGCTTGTTAAAGCTTTAAAACATTTTGTAAGTGGAGAATATATGTGTATATTCCCTTCTCACTCTTATGGGTGGAATGTGTCTTCCTCAACCTTGGGTCCTCTACCAGAGGCTTCCTAGTACTGCACAGCGGTTCCTAGTACTGCACTATTCTGTTCTGACTCTTCTGTTGTGTTCAGATGTTGCCCTCTTGCCTAGCTTAGGAGTCACTGGGTCCACTTTGGCCTTCACTTTCCACATCCTCTCTAGTTCTTCTTTCCGACCCTGGTACTTCTCCAACTTCTCATACTCCTACATACTTATACAGTTTCTTCAGCCTGTAGGTATGGACCATGTATGGGCCAGGTGCTGTCCAGCTCTTCATGTTATTGACTCGCTGTTGGATGTCTGCTACTCTGATAATGACTGGTTCCTGTTCTGGGAGATTGTTGTGGTCTGCTCTCAGGTCCTACAACCACTTTGCGTTGGTGTTATGTGTTTTTGCTTTCTCCCCCGTGTCCTTCCAGTACCGTTCAGTTTCTACTGCTAGTGGTTCTGATGTTACTTTGTTGTTGCACTGCAATTGGGAGTAAACCTTGGTGGTTATTTGGAGAACAGAATATTTTGGCCTCTGCTTCTCTAGTGCATCTCCTTGGTCTGGTAGTCAGTGCTAGAGCAGTATATATATATAGTACTGTGCTAACATTTTTGACATGTGTGAAAAAATGTTGTAAAGTAAGAATGCTTTCAAACTGTTTTACCAACCAGGTGCTAATGACCATCAATTTAATATGTAAGTTGAAACAATCATTAACTGAAATAGAAATAGCTCTGTAGGAAGAATAAAACTGGGTGAAGGACAACCAAACTCACTAACAAGCAGAGGTTGCTGAAGATAGTTTAATTTCAAATGTCATACACCATGGCAAGACTGCGCACAGCAACAAGACACAAGGTATTTATATGGCATCAACAAGGTTTCTCCCGGACAGAAATTTCAAGACATACAGGAGTCTTTAGATGTTGTGTCCAAGCTCTTTTGAAAAGGCACAAAGGAACGTGCAATGCCGTGGACTCTAGATGCAGTGGTTGGCCAATGAAACTGAGTGCAGCAGATGATAGACACGTCATACTTACTCTTCACAATTAGAAGATGTTCAGCAGTGCCATCACCTTAGCATTGGCCGAAAACTGTGGGACTCTGGTACATCCATCTACTGTCTGGAGAAGTTTGGTCATGGAAGACTTGCGGCCAAAAAGCATTCCTTTGACGTGGAATCAAGGCCAAGTTATTTAACTATTCACGAAAACACAGGAACTAGGGTACAGAAAAAACAACAGCAGGTTCTGGACTGATGAGTCAACATTTTGGCTGTAGCAGGATGCTTGATATCAAGGCATTGCAGCAACACCTGCTGAGTGAAGAAAGTAACTGTTGATCACTTTCTAAGCTCATTTAACCCCATGACCTGTGAGGTTGTGGTTAATTGCATGTTTTTCCGTGAAGTGCCTGGCGCATCAATTGTCGCTTTAAAAGCAGTCTTATTTTTACAGTATTTTATCACACCTGCCTAAAACTTTGCACAGTACTATATAAAGTGTGTGTGTGTGTATATATATATATATATATATATATATATATAATTTTGCCTATGGACTCCAGTAATGTAAATCCAGCCCAATGTCCCTGATTGAATGGCATTATTCTTATATGGCCATTTTTATTTACGTGTACCATCATAACATATGATCTATTATTCTGTTGACTATTAGTAATATGTATTAAATTACTATATATATTTTTTCTGTATATGTTAATATTTCTGAAAAAGCAACACGAGTCACTTACACCACAATGCAATAATTCTATTGACGGCTCACACAAGTAAAACCAAAAGCTGTTAAAAGAAGATTAACTAGAAACAAACTAAAAATAATCTGTTCCAGTGTCATTAAGGCAGCTAATGATTATCGGGCTCTTGTCCTACGTGCAACTGGACTGTTTGCTAATGTAGAAGTTCCTTCATCTCCACGCACGACTATAAATCTGCCACATTCACAATTACAAGCTTTTTATTATGGCTCTGAAGTGACATTTTAAACTGGAGAACTGATCGCTCATTTCAGTTTATCAGATCACTGGAACATATTCAAGCTGCTAGTTAAAGAGAAAAGATAAATTTGTTCCAGGTTGCAGACTCTCGGGCGCCTAGCATTTATACATAAAAAATTCCTGGAGCTTCTTGGTCCTGAAATAAACATAGTGGGCTTGGTTAACTTTTAAGCACTCCCTGTTCGAATTGCACCTATGCGCGTGGCAAAATTGGTTGTTCTACAAACACTTCCACTGAACTTAAGTTAACTCATTAAATGGAATTCTGACTAGCACCATGTCCCTAGTAGTCTATAAAGGATCCTGAGTCATGGGCCTGTACTGTTGAGTGAGTTCTCCAAGTTTGACCTGGAGTCTCTGAGTGAAGTGCTGCTTCCTCGGGTTTCCGGGTCACGTTCCTCTTTCTCTGGGCGCAGGAGCAGTGTTTAGCCGTGCCCACTCCCCACCCCACTGCCTCTTCTAACTTCTACCATCTGTAGCTGGTTCTGCAACTACCCCTCGTGTCTAGCCCTACCCCATATCCCCTCAACATTTCAGGTATCCACACTATGACATCTGTGTTGGAGGGTGGCAAGAGGTGGAGATGGGCAGGACCTGTCCCGGAAGTGGGAAGTGAAAATCATTATATGCAGAAATGGGATTGCTGGAAGGTATGCTACCCTCATGCATGGCAATCCCTACCCCATGCACTGCTACCCCAGGGTATACAGCCCCCCACCCCTTTCCATTCATGAAGCTGCTCCCCAAAAGGTAGATAGTTCCAAGTATCCTGAGAAGTTATGGAAATCTCAGAGCTCTTCCCCTAGGAAGCCTGCCCTGGCCTCCTTATTATTAAAGATGGCTCTGTTTGAATACCCCCCCCCCAGATTGCTCAGATTTGAGGACACATGCCACCACTTTCAGCCAATTAATCAGAGATCATGTCTGGCTATACCTCTTTAATCTTTTTACATTAATCTTTTGACATTAAGATAGTTTTGGGCATCTATTGTGGTTGACCCTGAAAAAACTAATGAAAAACGTAAAGCTGGATGCGTGGGCCTGGTTAATAACTAAATGGCAACTATAAGGGTGCTTGACCTCATATCGCCATTTCGTAATTAGTGTAAAAGAGTCTGAGGAAAGGTAGTCTAGCAGCAGAGCAACATATTAAACATTCTGCTGACATTTTTAAAGGTCAAAATAAATGTCTTCAGATTCAATTATTTCATCCTCTAATGGTTTCTAGTGGATGGGTTTGTTGTGAAAATTACTTCAACTGAGTTTTGTTTTCTAAAGACATTCTGAGATTCATTGCAAACTCATGAGAATAATGCATGCAGGGATTGTTGACCTTTATTTGACATTCCACTCCTTTTTCAACAGCAATAAGTGACGGAGAAATTATAGAAAATATATATCAAAATATAATATATATTAATAATAATTCCCACAATTCCTGTTAATGTGAGTAAAAAAACCAATTGTGCGCTTCCTATATACACTCAAACTATATAAATTCAGCTCCATGGAATCCGAGCAAACGTAATCATGGATCGCATGTGTAAAAATAACATGGCTTTTCAGATAAAATATGATTTCACGTTACTTATCACTGAGAGCAGACGGCTAAACGCCGGCTCATCCGATATATTCAGTCTGCCAGAGTTTAGCAAGAAGTACAAGTTATTTTCTCTGTGCAGTATTACGGGCAATAAATCGTGGACAATTACTAAAGTAAATATACGTGATCTTTATTTGAAGTGAAATAGCTTCCATAAACTCCATTATCTCTCAGCATAGAAAGTTGCTATAAAATACAATTAATTGACACTGGATGATTATGTGCATTAGAAGAACTCGATGAAATATTAATTGCAGCCGCAGGGGAGCACTCCGGCTACCTTACATTACCTTTTTACCTAACACAGGTGGAAGCGATGCAACCGGTTCAATCGTTTTAATGAAAGCTAGCTGGCGGTGCTTGGTTGCGATCCAAAATGATGTCCGTTTGGCAGACACTCCAGCCGCCATATGCACTTTAAAGCATATGATAGCTATATGGTGTCCCTTTTGCAATTATATGGAGAGAATCTGCAGAATCCCCCATATGGATTGACCCTTTCTGTGCCGATGTGCTTACCGCTAGTCCGCTCCTGTGCACACGCGCCGGAAATGCTCCCATTGTTTCGAGCAATGTACTTTAATGTGCTTTCATCCTTAAGTGCGGCTGTCAGGGACAGAAAACTGTTACATTACCCATTTACCTAATTCTTTTTCCCAACCATACCTAATTTGGTTTGTATGTTTATTCTAGTGAGAAAAAACTAATTAATATAAGGAACGTCCAAAGCGAGTCAATTTTCAGTTGCTTTTGTGTTGGATTATTGACGAAGCACGTACAAACATGCGTTTTTGCATTTATTGCTTTTGCCCGTTATTCCGCATTCTCCCAATACTGCTTTATTTTAACATGCATTTAACATGCACCTAATTTTCACTAAATATTTGCAAAGATTATCAATAAAAAATATATGAGCTCGAGGTTGGTGACCCAGCCAGACGAGTAACAAAATAAACAGAAGAAGAGTCAGCTTGATAAAGACCTCTAGGGGTGGAAACGTTGCCACTGTTTGAAGTGCTGAGCCTTCGTCTGTTATTAAGGGTCCTGGAGGAGCCCGGCTCGTGCGCCTGTAGATTTTTTGGTGCTGCTCACCCCCCCTCTATTATTGCCAGCCGGATGAGTGACACGACTAGCTCTAATACAAGTATAGCAAAATATCTGAAAAAGATCAGAAACTCATCGGGAAACCTTTTACATTTAAATTACTCTGAATTTATGACATAATGAGGGGTGATTTGTGTGTTTACACTCAAGAACACAACATTATCTATTTTCTTACAGCTGTTATGACTTTGCATATTTACAAGTTCTAGAGTTTCTTAATGTAATGGACATTCTTGTACTGGTCATAACTGCCAAAACCCAAGTGTGATTTTAAAACTAATTTTCCGAAACAATAAGATTATAAATCATTTTCAGTAACGTTAATGTGGTCACACTTTTTCATAGTTTACAGCAATACATGATTCCATTGTGTAAACCCTTTAGTGCCCTAATGCACGCATGGGTCCTAGCCAGAGCTTTGTGAATTTTGCATCCTCTTCCTTAATAATTATAGACAGTTTTTATGAGCTAATATGTAACTAGCAGCTTGGTGTCTCCATGTCATATAAATACATACGGCCGTAAGACTTATATGCGTAGTTAGCCGAGGGAATTGTTCTCGTTTTCCATTGCGTAAAGTGACCCTGGTGTTGCAATGGATCGTCACATTTGGGGGAATGTTTGCAAAGGACACTTTTGCCTTTTTGCTGTTTTAGGAGTAAAATACAGCGTTAGACTGATGGTTTGTGCTTTTCTGTTCTGTAAATTAACTATGAACTATAATTTTTGCCTCCCTCATTTTTTTCCTCCCCTCGCTTCCATTTCATATACCCAGGAGAGATTGTAGATCCTCCTTAAACCTATACTTAATTGCTCAGGCTTTGTTTTCTTTTTGTTATGATCCCGATTGTTATTGGCTTTAAAACACTGGTTCTATAATAGTTTTCTTGCTTACGCTTATGATTTGAGCATCAAAACTCTTGGCAAAGATTTGAGTCCTTGTGGCATCCCTGGCTGGCTGGAGTGATGCTTGTGTGATCCGCTTACCCTTCTAAGTGTCACTTTTGCAGCAGGTTGTCAAATTAACTTTACACTATGTTTTATAAACTCAGTGTTTTTGGTATGGAATACAGTTGGGCTTCCACCTCCGTCCGGGTGGACAATGCACTTCTGGTCACAGACTAGCACGCTTAGGTTGATTATTGGGACCAAGCCATGTAAAAAGCAGTTGAATCAGCAGTAGGCACCATCATGGTGGACATTTACTGGGTTCTGTGGTGGACGATTTAATGATGTTCTATGGGCTTTCACAACCCTTGCCACGGTGTCCTTGTATAAACACCTTGCCTGACCTTGGAAATGTTGCAATGTTAAACGTTGGTAAAAAATATCACAATTTGTAATGAGTTTGCAATTTTCCGCTGCCAATACCGACTGAACTTTGACCAAGGTCCATCCTGAAATTCCTGCCAACACCCAAGATGTTCTGCGTACTGTTTCTGAAATAACTTAAGAAAACAGAAACCTCGGAGATAGACTTGTTAATGATTACCGGCCTATCTTCGTCTCTTCATATCTGTGACCCGTCCCTGCGTGCTGCTTTCTGCATTAGGTGCAGCTTTGTCCAGTATACAAGTTGCGTGCAGCTATGGAAATCTACAAACATTACCAGCTCATGTGAGATATGAACATGACGTTTTTTTAAACCTTATTTTTTTGAACTTTTTGACCTAAGGAGAAAAGATTAAGAAGAAGTAATAAAAATTAATGTTTACAGTTTGAGGATAGTTATTAAAAGTCGAATTAACTTCCTAGACGCATCACTATAGGAGATAAACAGTGTTAGTATGATGTTGTTATCGTTTACACCAGCTGTGAAAGGATGTGATTTAACAGCAATTGCTTGCCCTATGTGTGTCTATGCAGTTACTTTGCATAATATGTGAGGATAACGTAGACTCTTTGGGCTGAAACATTGCTTCTGTACATTTGATAGTATAATAAAGGTTAACTAAACTTCATGAGATTGCAGTGTTCTAGTGTTCTATTCTGCAGTTCTCATATGAAAGGAACACTCCAGCCATCATATGCACTTTAAAGCATGATAGCTACATGGCCCCTTTACATTTTGTGGCTTTTGCAAAAGCAGAATATCCCCATATGCATGCAGCCAGTTGACATGCAAAATATTTGTTTGGCCGAACGCCTCTTCATGCATGTGATATACATGGCTGTACAGCGAGGAAATTGTTCTGCAAATCCATTATTAGCTAATGGTTAATTCTAGGAATTATCTAAGCTTGCATAACACTAGACTCCTGTATACGCATCCTCTTATTAATTCTGTCTAGAAAAGCCACTTACAAAAAATCCAAAGCATTAACATGTTGATCTATACATTATGCTAGCCAAACTGTTCTAGCACAAGACATTGGGGTTGTCCATGGCACCGCATTCCCTGCTGGGCAATGTGACCCAATATGGAGCCAAATAACAACGGGAAGGTATTTTATTCCCTAACCATTAATACATTTGCCACCTGGTTGGTAAGAACAACGTATAGATCAATTAACCAATTCAGACAAGGCTGCATCAGGGGCTCTTTAAATAACATGTATGTGGTATGTTCTAAAATCGAGTGAGGTTGAATATTTACACATCCCTTAAAATAGTTCAGAAATGGTATTTGTTTAATATAAGTGGTGCAACCTTGGAGTCAGAGGAAGTTCCCTTAGAAGCCACTGACTTTTGAAACACAGAGATGGGCTTCTTATCAGTTTTAATTGCACCTGCCATAAATGTTTATGAGTGGCAGGGTGCAGCCCTGCTGACTGAGGGAGGTAACAGCTGTCTCTTACTTTCCTATGTTGTTGACAGAGGATCAAAGAACAGATTTACACCCTTCATTTACAACCTCAATAAGATCAGGTGGATAAAGATATTGCTCAATCCCAGAATTACTTTTCACCTGCATGCAGCAGGCGGGATCTATGGAAGGTTGTTTCTTGTTCACAGTGTACAGGGCTGCGATAAAAGTATTTGCCCCTTCTATTTTAAATGATGATTATAGAATGAATCCAGATCCGGCGGACCACAGTGGGAGCCATTATCTACAAATGGAAAAAAAGGAACAGTTGTGAGTCTTCACAGGTGTGGTTGGACTACCAAAATTCCTCCAAGAGTGCATTGACCACTCATCTAGGACGTCACAAAAGAACTGCAGGCCCTACTTGCCTCAGTTAAGGTCAGTGTTCAGGATTGCACAGTAGGAAGGAGACTGCAGTCATGGGAGAGTTGCAGGGTGAAAACCACTGCTGACCAAAAAGAACACAAAGACTCATCTCACATTTACCAAAAATACAGCTTGATGTCCCCTGAGACTTTTGTGATTATATTCTCGAACTGATGAGCCAAAAGTGGAACTTTTTGGAAGACACGGGTCCCATTACATCTGGCGTAAAGCTAACACGGTATTCCACAATAAGAAAAGTGAAACGTGGTGGTGGTAGTGTGATAGTCGGGCTGCTTTGCTGCGTCAGGACCTGGGTAACTTGCCAGAAAAACCTGAAGGGGGATGTTCGGCCATTAGTTTGATATATAGATATATAGTTGGTTTGCAGAAGGACAATGATCCAAAGCACACAAGCAAGTCCACTTCTGAATGGCTAAAAAAAAACAAATTATGTTTTGGAGTGGCCTAGTGAACGTCCTGAAGGATAAACAAGCAAGTCTAGTGTAAAACCATGCAGTAAACTTGGGCTGTTGGGTAGATTGTGAAATTCTCAATATTGATCTAGATACCAGAAACTGAGGAATGAGTAGACAGGGAGATAACCAGATGCGTAGTTGAGCTTCAACTGAAGTGTTCAGCTTCAAGCAGTAGGATATTATCAAGGATGCTATTTCAGGCATGCAGTTTATGAAGTGAGTTAGAAGAGAGGGCGAGAGATCAGCATTAAAATAGTAGATTGCTGTGCTGTCCACATAGAGGTGGTACTGGAATCCAAAAAAAGAGAATATTTTCTTGAAGAGTGTAGGTGTAGATAAAGAAGAGTAGATGTCACACAACTGAGCCTTAAGGCACAACAACAGAGATAGGTAAAGTAGAAGAACAACTGTCAGAGAAATGGGTGCAAAAGGTACAGTCAGAGATGTAGGGTTTCAGCCAGGTCACAGATATAAGGATAAAGCATTTACAGTTTGGAGATCGTTAGTAATTTTGTTAAATTTTGTCTCATTAGAGTATTTTGGTTGGAAACGGAATTAGAATAGGATTACCAAGTGGCGTAACAATTTATTTTACAGGTCAAGTTGGTTGACTATTGACTTCTCAGACCTGTTCTAGAGAGAAACATGCAAAGTGGATGTGTCCCAAACGACCACCTCTTTTTTGGGGCTGAGATTTAATTAACATGCGGCTTGTTAATATTCAAACTGTGGTACTGCTTGGAGTCAGCACCTCTTGTTGGGCCGAGTATTAAATTATTTAATACTTTGGAGCACTGGCCACTCTACTGAAGCTTGAGTAAAGATAAGCTGAAACACGTTACATATATATATGTTTGTCTTTACACCTCTCTACTCATTTGTAGTTTGGTTTGGATGTTTTTGAAGATAGAGTGAGACATTGTGTTTTACTATTGCATATAATGTGTGGGGTTTTTAAAATGTATTATTATTGGTACTTTTACTTGAATCTGTATTTTTATTTATTTATTTATTGTTTATTTATTGTTTCCAAATATTTAATATACTGGTATCTCAATTATTTTATCAGCTTGTGATTTTTTTTTATATGATAAAATTCCATAAATAATGAAATGAAATATTTTTATTATATCTAGTGTCCCAATATTTTATTAACTCATTCATTACAAGGCACTTTGTGACAATGGCTATTTTGACATTATGGAGTGTTTGTGTTTAGTTGTAATACCATCTTTTTCATTTACTGTACCCACACAAGGTATCAGGACAATAAAGAATTCTTTAGATATTATTATTCTGAGTATATTGTGTAAGTATTAAAATAGTGCTTATACAAAAAAAACCCCACTTTTTAATTTAATTTGAAAAATAGTTTACTTATCTATAAAAGCTAATGAAAAAAACTGCTAAATAAATTCTAATATTTTTCCTGAATTTAGAAATTTGCAATGCATTTATATTTCTTTGCTTTTTTGCAATTATAGGACAATAAGTACCAGTGGTGTATTTCAAAGACATTTTGTTTTTTAGATCATCCTGCATCCATGTCCTATTTGGGACATCTTTTAAGCCAGCCAATTCGATTTACCCCCATCAAACCATTTATTTTTTAAAACTATACACCTCAGGATATTTTAAATGTTGGCACTGCAACTCTTTTCATGCACTATTTCTACCACTGCAAGCACCCCCATATTGTTCACATGAGGGCAAAATGACAGCACTTGCAGTGACTTCCTTTCCTCCGATTGGAGGATCAGGAAGATGACCTCACCGCAAGTTCCCGCCAGCACTATAGATGCGTAGGTGTGAAGCTGGTACCAAAAGGTTTTTTTTTTATTATTGTTGTGTTTGATATACTCTCTGTTTTATTTATTTGTTAACTCAATATCCATAATTCTTGAAAATAACATGATGTATTTCCTGTGTTCATGGGCTGCATTACAATAGTTAAATCTGCCATCTAACAAGTCCATTATACACGTGATTACTTTGTACATATAATAAACTCCACGTCTATGGTGCATACTCAGCAAAATCAACAAAGATCTATGTACTAGCTACACACAATTAATCTAACCTAAAAACAAACACCATCCACGAGGAACCTAGAGCAGTGACATAGTCAGGAAGAAGAACAGTATCCAGATTTATGTGTATGCTCTACCCAATTAAGTAGTTTTATTATGGTAGTTAGGTTTCATGTAATATTATCCTTGCTTCTTAAACATTATCAACAACAGATTATGGTACATGAAATTCACTCCAAAATGAGTGCAATACATCTTTTACAACGCAGTAAAATAGATATTAGCTGGATTTTCTAAGCAACCATTTGCTTGACTTTTTTATCAATATGGTCATTAAGTGACACTTCTGTGTTGATGAAGATTGTAAAGTGGCTATACACTTGTAAAACATACTACATGCAGATTACCCTTGATACCTAGATTTAGTTTAGTGGAAGATAATTAAATTGACTGATATGACTATAAACTCACACTTTTATCAAATACTTTCCTTAAGTTGTGAGTAAGGTTTACAGCATCATTCATTTTAAGTATATAAATAATCTCTTTAGAGCAACAGGTCAAATATAATAGTATGTTTGATTGTTTGTTCTGCATTATATTCACAGAGGGACCTCACTCCACAGGATGCGACAATTGGCTGTGATGTAGACTGCCTGGTAGATTTAGCAATTAAATGTTATATATCATAAATGTTATATTAATGCTATCATTCAATTAATGCTAAGGTTCAATTAAGTCAGAATTGTAAGTATTTAATTCCTATATATATATATATATATATATATATATATATATTAAGAACTGAATTATTTAGTTGGACATTAAAGAACTGGAGACAATGGGGGGAGTCGGGTAAACCAGGATCGGGCATTCCAAAGGATAAGGCAGCTGTTGAGAATACTGTATATGTGCTAGAGAGGTAGACATGAGAGGAGGGAGAAAGAGGACCTGGTAGGTGTGTATTTGTAGATAAGTAGACATCCTTAGTAGAACTTCTATAAAGAGCTTTATAGGGGAGAGTCAGGACTCAAACACAACTACATAGGTTTCTATTGATCTGTAAAATGTTGGACTTGTTAAATCTGATGAGAAAATTGTTTTGTCAACATTACAGTCAGATTTGGCTTTCGGGTAATGGTGCCCCCCCCCCAAGCTTATGTGGATTCCTGGGGAGCAGGTATTGTCACCAAAATGAAGAATTTCGCTACTAGATGACCCTTGATATGAGAATAAGGACAAGGACTGGAGATTTATTGTGTTGCTTAATTCAGAAATATATTTCTGCCCTCAGAATAAACTCTTTCTTTTCAGAATAAAAAGAGAAACTTGTTTTACATGTGCTGACCAAAGACGTTTAAATAAAATGCACACTTGGTTTTGCTATGGAGGAGACAGCCTGGCTTAAAGACAAAATGCTAATTAAATAATTGAAACTTTTGTGCTTTTTGTTTGCCAGCCAATGTAAACAACATATTAACCTGCAGAAAGACAGAAAGTAAAAAATAGCTGTGACCTTAGAAGCCTTTCATACAAATCTTTTGTTCAAAGTGATGACAGCTGTTTACATTACTGTTTAGCTGACATGTAACATTTGCTATCTATATAATGTTTTTGTAGAACAATATTGGCTACCTAACAACCCTTCTTTAATTTAACAGTACTTATGACTTACTAATTTTAGTTTTTTTATTGATGAACAAAGCATCTACGACCTCTTATGTGATAAGTACGAGACTGATGCCTTTTTTATGTGTTTTTTAATCCAATTTTTCAAAAGTTTCAGGCACATATCAGCAAAATCAGAAATCTTGGGGCCCACACACATGCTAACATCATGTGCTCACTAACACCGTACAGTAACACATACAATAACACCATACACTCATGTACAGACATGCTAACCCCATACACCAATACCCACTCTCTAAAACTACATGAGAATATAGACACGCATGCTAATGCCATATAGAAACACACTCAACATACACTCAAGCACGCTAACACCACACTCTGGAAACGGCAGGACAAGGAATATCTTCTCCTCCACTATACATTGTAGGCAGTGTCTATATGTGCAGAGCTGTTATGTATAAATGTCCTTAGTGGAGACCTCCCATAACCATTCGTGTTGGTCAAGTTGTTTAATGCAACATTAGTCTAGTTTGTCTTTGCTACAGCAGCAGTGAGCCCTCAAGTGCTCTTGCCAGGCTTGCTCCTAATAGGCTTGTTGATCACACAGTGAGTTCAGTGCTTCACTTTAACTTGCTTCAGCTGGTGCTCCCTCACAAGGTTGCCTATGTCCAAGTAGAATCAAGGCATAATACAATTGTAAGAGACAGCTGTCCCACTTCTCCGATTACAGTTGCCACCATATGGTATGTAGGAAAAGGTGCGTCTCGCATTGTTCCTACACTATACAAGCTCCTTTACTATATCACTATGCCCATTTCTATCTATCCTACCAGCTCTTCTGGGCCTTTGCTATGTCTGCCAAACAAGGCCCAGAGAATCTTAACAAAGTCTCTTTTCATGAGAAACAGGAGTAAGTCAGAAGTCACTGCCTAAACAGCATGGTCTCTAATTCCCAGCGGTTCACTTTTGCGCCTGAAGCTGTGATCAGTCCTCCTCACACGTATGGACGAGTGCTCTCCCCAGCCAGTGATTTGCGCAGAAGATGGCCATGTCGTCCATGTACAGTAAGCACTTGTTCCTTCTCTCTACCTGGTGCAGCAATTCCTCTCTGACTTCCATCTGCATTCGACAGAGTGCTCTACACTACAGACAAAAAGAGGTTAGAGTTCAGCCTAGTCTGACCCCAGAAAACACTAGAAAGACATTAGTATCCCTGCTCTATGCTGCAAATGACAAAGTACACCATGTAAACATAGGGACAAAACATCCCCCCAGCTCAAATTTCCACAGTACCTAACCCATAAACACATGAGATAAACAATCAAATGGCTTCTCCTGGCCTGGCAGTTCTTGATGGAGTGGATAATATCTCTCATACAGGCCAGGTTGTCTGTGATTCTTCAACCTGGATTCAGTAGGTATGGTCCAGATGGACTTTCTGCCAGATGGATCTAATAGTCCACATTCAAGAAGGTGTATGAGAGAGATATAATTTTTAAGATTGTGTCTCATCTTTTTTTGCTTGTACAAGATTTAGCTCATCCCCTCTAACAGATGGAGGCATCCTGCCCTCCACCATCATGTCCCCTTAAAGGTCAAGCACGTCTGGGCCAGTGAGGTCCTGTAGCATTGCATATAAAGCAACTGGGAGAACATGGCTTCCCTGCGTTCCACCTGTCCTGAAGGATTACATGGTATCTCTATGCTCATGCCCAAAGTCTCTTACCTGCTATCTATCCCAAAAGTCTCCATAGTCATTTCCCCTTCAGTTTATTTTATTCTAGCCTCATTCCACCTCTGTAGACAGTCTACTGTCCCCTTCTTTTAGTTTTTTGCCCCCCAAAACTCTTATCTTTTCGCTAACATTTCTTCAACAGTCTTCCATTCTGTCAATGCTGCAACCATCATCCCCAGGGCCGGCCGAAGACTTAACGCCGCCTGGGGCGAAGTTTAAAACGACGCCCCCCCCCCGCCGACGCCGGGGGGGGCGGCATTTTAAACTTCGCCGACGCCATAATCTACGATCCCCCCCCGGGGCTTACCTTTAAACAGTCCTGCGGCGAGTCTCCCTGCTCTGCCACGGTGCCGGCTTGTAATGCTGAGCGCCGGAAATTGACGTCACTTCCGGCGCTCTGCATTACAAGCCGGCACCGGGACCGAACAGGGAGACTCGCCGCAGAGGAGAGAGAGAGAGGGGCGCCGAGCGGGTAAGCGAAAACCACTCGGTGCCCCTCTCTCTCTCCTCCGCTTCAAAAAAAAAAACAAAAAAAAGGCGCTTGGGGCAATTGCCCCAGTCTGCCCCATTATAGGGCCGGCCCTGATCATCCCTATTCCACACTCTGGCTCACCCTTCACATTAAGTCTGTTTTAAAAACAGCTGCTGTCAACACCTTAAAAACATTGACCACAAATGCCCCTTCTTAAAATAAGAAGCAGCTAAAGCTCTTACTCATGCACTATTGACTATTGACTTTTACATGTACACAAACTTCAAAATAGACTTGTAAATACTTATCTGCAGAAAATGTATTTATGTGTTTCATGTCTCTTTGCTGAGCATATATATTTATTTGAATAAGCTATTGTAATACATATATCAGATTTATAATGCATTTTATTGTATTCAAACTGTAAAAGTACTTATATTTGCTTTACCACATGAGCTTATATTTATACCCCTGTTTACCTCACTGATTCCCTCCATAAAGTGAAATAATAGGTACTTCACCAAGAAACACTGCTTGTTTGGTTCCTGGCAGAAAACACTTGAGTTGTATTATCCATGTGGGCATGCGCACAGCTATATGGGGATGGCCCCAGTGCCCATTTCCCTAGCTTCAGGGTTCACAAATAAAATCTGTGCCAATGAACAGGCTGTTAAACCTGAACAAGGCCACGGAGGGGAAGATTGGAGGGGACTGTAAGAAATCACCTGAAGAAGCGGCTTGCCGGTACCATCTTTGAAACCAAGCTGCCTGACTGTGCATTCTTAGCCCCTAAACAGCATGTATGTGCCTTTGCCCCAAACATCTTGTCAGTGCCCATGAGGCATGGGGCTCTCATCTTATATCTTTGACACTTGCACACTGTGTGACCAACCTGGCTTTTACTGCATGGTCCCAGCTGCTTCCCTGCCTCCCCTTGCTGGTCCAAAATTATTTACAAAACCCTTTGTGAACAATTTTGGACTGGCCCAATGGAAGCAGCAGTCTACCAGTCAGTCCTGTGCCACATATGACATCATATCAGGTATGACACTGACTGGCAGGCACGCAGTGGGATTAAACATACATGTTACTGCATAATCTGTTTAGCTTCTACACTTTCACTGGTGGTTGTGCCACAGCCACACACAGAGCCGGCCTTAGGTGTTCCGGCGCCCTGTGCGAACTACTCCTCTGGCGCCCCCCCTCACTACCCCCCCTCTGCCCCATCAAACTACCCCCCCTGTGCCTTCAAACTACCCCCCCTGCCCCTTCAAACTACCCCCCCTCTGCCCCTTCAAACTACCCCCCCCTCTGCCCCTTCAAACTACCCCCCCCCTCTGCCCCTTCAAACTACCCCCCCCTCTGCCCCTTCAAACTACCCCCCCCTCTGCCCCTTCAAACTACCCCCCCCCTGCCCCTTCAAACTACCCCCCCCTCTGCCCCTTCAAACTAGATGAAGTAGTCTCCGTATTCCCCTTCCGCTCCATCCAGCCAACTGTAGATCTCGGATTGAGGAAGAAATGACCTTATCGGTGCCACATAGGAGAGTAAGGGGAATATCGGCGTACTCCACCTACACCTGTCCCACACCTCCACCAAAGCAGCTGTAGTGGGCAGCAGATTGGTAAAAGACAGATGCAGGTGCCCAGGTATAGGGCTGAAACAACTAATCTGCTAAATTGCTAATAATGGATAACGCAAATAGTTGCCAACAATTTTCATTATCGATTAGTTGGTTGTTCGATTAGTTGGTACAGCATGCACAATTGTTTCCAAGTTTAACTTACTTCATACAGATGCTACTTCGGGGCTGAGTGGAGAAGACGTGCCAAGCTGCAGGTGCTATAAGGTATTTTTTAGCTCCATCCCACCCTTTGGCGTGATCCGGACCCTAGTCTCTCTCAACTCTCCCAGCCTCCTCATTAACCCCTTCCCACCCTTCGGTCTGCAAATAAAATAAACTCCCTCCCATTTTGGTCTGATCGGATTCCTCAATTCCCATCATTAACTTTCCCTGTCCCCTCATTAAATTATTTAAAAAAAAAATAAAAATGCATTTTTTGTTATCCGATTAATTGCTTAATATAAAAAATAATTGGCCGACTAATCGATTATGAAAATAATCGTTAGTTGCAGTCCTACCTAGCTACCCGCAATAGTTATGGGATCATGTACAAGTAGATAAGGTGAGTCTCTTGGTCCATCCAAGCCACACAACCCTTCGGGGCATGCGATCCGATAGCCCGTACCAAAGCAGCTGCCAGGTTATACTGCACCACATTAGGTATACCCAGGCCACCCATCCTGGTAGGCACTTGTAGAAATTTGAATGGAACCTTAGGCCGTTTAAAATTCCAAATAAACTTTTTGAATAGAGACTGAATTTTGATATAATAATCTGGGTGCGGGCGCATTTTAACAGCACTGATACGTCCCAGCCATGAGATTTCAAATGTATGCCGCCTCTCCAGGTCCACTTTGACCTCCTTTCAAATTGTGTTGCTATTTCCAGCTTGAAGGGCCCCCTATGACCTAGGGATCCTAATGACCAGGTATAATATAAAGGATTTTAGTCTGGCTTACACTGTGTCTGCCTTTTACCCTGCACATAAAATATTTGTTTAGATTTACATTTCCTACTGTTATGAATATACAACCAACAGAGGAATAGTCACAGAGAATTCTGGTGTCATTGTGTTCTGAGAAAAGCTTGACAAAGAGGAGGTGAAGCCCCGTGGGACCGTTAATAACCTGGGTATATTTAGATAAATAGATTTTCCTTTTTTAACTCACCTTGAGGTTCTGGAAAGTGAGAAGCGCTAATGACTGGTAAGTCTCAAAAATAGCAGCTCAGCTGCAAAGGCACTTTGGTCTCCTGGGAATTATTACACCATGCCCATGGAAATTAATACTAATTACTGCCAACAATGCAAAAAAAAAGATGGAAAAAAAGAAATGGCAACAAGTAAAATCTAGATCTAAAATGCAATGTGATTGTACAGGGATGATTATTTCATAGGGTATGGATTTTAAAAAAAAAAACTTGGAAAATAAAATGTAGTAGGTCAGGTAAGTGACATAAATAATAGATGGATAAACGTCACTGGCTTAACCAGGGATGACTGGGCAGCCTTGGTACTTTAGGCCAGTGTCTGCCAAATGTGGCCTGTGTATCCAGCTGGTGGCACGAAACGCAAGAGCCGGTCTGGAGCTGGAGAGGCATTATCAGTAAGTAAGCCTGGGCCCATATATTCTGTTTTAGCAAATCTGACAGATGTTCTTTTATCCTATTCCCGAGGCATCTGCTTGTGCAGCCCACATATTGTATACGGCACTTTGGACATGTTACCAAATAAACCACATTGGTGATGTTACTATTTATGTAGGATGTTATTAAAAAGTTGTTACCATTTGAAGTAGAGTAAGCAGTAATACATTTACATCGGGATGCACAGCAGCAATGCATGTCCTTTGAGGTCAGCCATGTCCATCCCTGTTGCTGACTATTCAAACCAGGAAGCATGCTACCGTAGGTGACAAAATATTGCCCAGAGATTTCGTTTTCTCGTGTGATAAATTTAGTTTGGCCATTTAACAGCTCCCCAAATTTTTAGGATGGCAGCTGGTATAGCGTAATACCGAGTTGCCCATGACTGGCCTCCTTTAGTTAATAGAAACAATGTTGCTGTCATGAGAATGGGGTAATATTAAATACAAAAATAAGAGCTCTTCAGCATCATGCATTTCAGTAAATAGTAAATCGTTTGTAATGACATTTATCACAAAAGCAGAAAGGGTGTCCATATCACCAGACCAAATCAAGAGCAGGTCATCTATATATCTGCCATACCACGCAATAGATGACCTAAAGGGGTTTTCATTAAAGTGAGTACACCCCTCACATGTTTCACCCCTCAATATTTGATTACATCTTTTCATGTGACAATACTGAAGAAATGACTCTGCTACAATGGAAAGTAGTGAGTGTACATCCTGTATAACAGTGTACATTTGGTTTTCCCATCAAAATAACTCAACACACAGCCATTAATGTCTAAACCTTGGCAACAAAAGTGAGTACACCCCTAAGTGGAAATGTCCAAATTGGGCCCAAAGTGTCAATATTTTGTGTGTCCACCTTTATTTTCCAGCACTGCCTTAACCCTCTTGGTCATGGAGTTCACCAGAGCTTCACAGGCTGTCACTGGAGTCCTCTTCCACTCCTCCATGACGACATCACGGAGCTGGTGGATGTTAGACAGCTTGCGCTCCCTCACCTTCCGTTTGAGGATGCCCCACAGATGCTCAATAGGGTTAAGGTCTGGAGACATGCTAGGCCAGTCCATCACCTTTACCCTTTTGACATTTTTTTTAAATTCAACTTCTCGATGTGTATTAAGGATTAATTGTTATTGATTAGTATTGATGTTTCTATGTATTTAAATACAGATAGGTATTGATGATAATAGATATGGTTAGGGATAGTTTTAGACATTAATTATTGGAATTGAAGGTTACTGTTGGGATTGATTACTATAGATTAGTATTGACTTGTATGTCTTTAGATGAAGATAAGTTGTGATGAAAATAGCTATGATTAATACCTATTTTAGTCACTGATTTATTAGAATGAAGAATTATTGATTATTATTGAGTTATTGTTTTTTTTTTGCATTTAAGTCCAAAAATTGCAGATGGCCATCAGCCGTCTTCAGGACATGCCTCCACAAGCACATAGGGCAAACTCCAGGATCACGAACCTCATAAGCCCTGTCCAGGGGGAAACCCAACAGCTCATCAGGTCTGGGTCTGACCCCCTGCAGACAGCAACCTCTCAATTTGATCTTGCAACCCACTGTTAAAGATATCAAGCCCTATACTGTTGAGACAGTATAGTATAGTAGGTTGAAAAAAGATTTCAGTCCATCAAGTTCGACCTTTCACACATACCTAGTTCTAAAGATGTAACTCCCACAGGCCTTGCCAACAAATATGGACCTGATCAGGTGAAAAAACAAAGTTTCTACAGTACACTGGAGCCTCAGCTCTCAGATCCTCTTTAATCTGGTCTGTCAACCTGACATAATGTGTGGGGTGCTTAAAGCCAATTGTAGCTAGGGATAGTCTCCTACAGCCCTCCCTATGGACATAACTCTGTAGGCAAACATAAGGTGACCCAACAAAGACTGAACCCGCTTAAACTGAACCTTAACATATCCCAAAAAGGCTCCAACAAAAGTAAGATTGTCCGGCTTTGCCTTCATGAAACAAAAATCCATTGCTTTGGTGTCTATTTCAACACCCAAAAACGATAACACAGTACAAGGACCGTCTTGTCACTGGCCCCTGGGACATCGAACTCGAGACACTTCTATAAACATATCTAGCAGCTGCCTACAATCCTCCGTTCTATCATGCAAACGATGATAGAAGATGAAAGAGAGAAGATGCAGAAGTGAAAGTGGTCGGCAGAGTGTAGGGAAACATTTAGAAAACGTGAAAGTGAACAAGAATGAAAGTCAGTGAGAATTTCAGGTGAAAATTCAGAATTTTCTGCTTTGTTTTCATCTGCTTCATGAGGGTCTGGCCTTGCTAAATTTGACAACATTTGGTAAATTTGCAATCCATATGAATCCGAATGCACAAGTCCAATTGCTAGTTGATAGAATATAGGGTGCCATTTATTGTGATTTCTCTGGTAAGCTATTTGTTATGTTAATATTAAGACGCTTTATGTTGCCCTTTTTTATCTGTATTGCAAATGCACAACTGACCACTAGAGGGCATAATTTACTTTTAGATAACAAACAAATAATATTACATAACTGAACAGACATTATCTATGCTATAAACTTTATTAACTGTTGTTTTTCAACTATTTTCCAAATCAGTTAATAGAAGATCAAACTACCCACATAACAAAGATTATTTTGTTGATCAGGGAACAAAGGAAATTCTAAATGAAGGAGGATTTACCTACATTTTTAATGTTTTCTTTCTTGGACATCATATAAACATGCTATCACAATTTAGTTCTCTGACAAAATGAAAAAAAAACCTTTAGCTGGAGATTATCAGATAGGCTATTTCTTCATGAGAATATCCAAAGCCATTGTGTGTATAGTATGTGAGACATCTCACATGTATGAAGAAAGCTTGAAATAAATATGAAATAATTCATGTCTTTTGTCAATGTTAACCTATATTACTGTATGCAGCACTATAGTTTATTTTACAAAAAAAAATTGCATGGGACTTGCCCTTTTAAAATTTAGCCTCATCAGATTTTATGTCATCAAAATTAATCATGCTTTCATAATAATCCATTAATCCACTGCACCTGACATCCCTGGCACAAAATGACCGGCTATATGTATAGAAATTGCATGGACAATGTTACTCTTATCATTGATGAAAGCATTTGATAAGGTTTTCATATATGTGCCTAATAACTATTAAATTACCACTCTTTTTGTTAATTTCATAACTCTGGTTACCATTGAGCCGTAGAGGGACACGCCTTAGTTACTCTAACAGTAAATTGTCTTGCAATTCATTGGACATTAGCAATCATGGGTTTTTATTTTTCACGAGCATATGATGCAATTTACGAATAACACATTGTACTGTTTGCCTATTATAAATCCTATGAGTTGCCTCTAGTCATATCTGTATTTATACATAGTGGAAAACAGATTGTTTGGTTGTTCTAATGACTGCTCTGTCACCGCTGTAATTAATCATTATGAAAAGCAAATAATTCCTTAGCTGCCCATGGGGTGACCAATGTATTGGGTTACAACAAAGGACACACATCCAAAGGGTTAAGCAGCTATTCTCTGTTTAGTTGCAGCTGTGGCTGGCTATAGAGGGAGATATGGAATGAAAGTGATTGCAAGCTTTGTGGGCGCAGACCTTAGGAACATAAACAGAACTTGCAAAGTTAACTTTACCTAGTAATAATGAATGGTAAATCATTTAAAACATATATATGTTCAGCCCAAACACTGGGAATGGCAGCCCAGTAGCCAATCTATGCCAAAATAACTGAAATGCCATTCTAAAATAAATAAAGCTTCTCCCGCATCTCTTTTTCACATCTTCCCTATGGTGACTTTTGTTTGCAATGCAGAAACACCGGCTGAACAAAGAAAGCGATCACTGATCACTTTCTAAGCTCCATTTTCTCCATGACGTACCAGGCACGTCAATTGTCAATAACCGTATGTTTTTTCCGTGACATGCCTGGTCTGTTGGTGGCTTGAAAACCACTGGATTAAGGCATAATGATAGGCCAGGGATTGTGAGGGGAACTTTAGAGTTAAGTAGCCTCTTTAGGACATATCAGCAGATTATCACAGAATAGTCTGGGGCAACGTATGAATCATTATTTGGATTAAACAGATCAATCCATGGGACTTTTTGATGCTTGTTAATATCTTGTTAATATCTCACTATATTGTAACTAACGTATAGTATGAAGTCTATATGTTATTTTATCACAAACCTCATAATTGTGACAATTATGATGTTTATTTTCTCTTTGAATATAGCAGGAAAGAAGGGCTTTCATGAAAGTAACCATTATTAACAAAACAACAACAACGGTCTTGTGTGACACATTTGGTTCAGTCTTTGCTAAGAGTGCTGCACATAGTTAATCAAAGATGTTTGAAGTCTCTATCCTAAGAAAAACTTCAAAGATAGATAGATAGATAGATAGATAGATAGATAGATAGTTTCATAAGTGTTCTAGCATCCATTTAATAGACCCATCATAAAAACTATTCCTGGCACTGTAATTACAGCTATTTGTGTTTGAGAAACTGCCAAATATTTAAAATAGCTTTAAGGAATAATCTAAAAGTGAGTGAGGGTAGATATATTCCCATCTGAGACCACACTTACACTTTAAGCTGTTTGCATAATGTGTGTATTCTCTGTTAAATGTGGACTGACCCTTGTGATTCTTTACAACGCTAGCAACCACAGAGCCTCCAGTGTGTTTTGCTACTTATACTTGGTAGAAATATATGCTTTCTGGATAATAGATTAGTTCTTGTGATACATAGTCAGAGATTATTTTGGATTTATAAATTTAAAACCAGTTCTTTTTTGTTTTGTTGTATGCATATGCGTTTATATATGACATGGAAGTGAAAGTGGTAGGCCGAGAAGGTAGGGAGACATTCAGAGAGTGTGAGAGAATGAGAGTGAAACAGACTGTGGATTTCAGATGAAAATTCAGAGCTTTTTGGTTTGTTTTCGTCGGTTGCACGGGGTTCGGCCTCGGAGAGTCGTACGAATAGAAGAAATCTGCAAAGTTCGTTAAATTTGCAATTCGTACGAGTCCAATTCACCAGTCTAGTCCAAACTGGGCTACCAGAGGCAGAATTCATTACTATGTTCACACAGTAATTGGTTTCCAAGTGTTCACCAAAACACATTTCATTTTAACCTATACCCTGTCATTAAATACTCTGTCTTCTGGCTTCAAGCTCATTCATGCCACCTTAACCTCCAAGATTAATATGTGTATATATGATTAGCGGCAGAGAGTCATCAGACATGCCAAGAGGGTCTTTGCACGGATCCTACAAGATCTCCAATATGGTGCCGAAAAATTCCAGTTGCACCTTAGAAAGGGAATGACTGACCAGAACTCCAGGAATACCATGAAAGCGAAGACACAATACAATTAATCTGTGTGTATAACACCTGCAAAGCTTCAGTGTCCATAACGCATTATAGCCAACCAACCAAGGTGAAGCTTCCAATGAGTAGCAAAGTAAAATTAAGGGTATTTGTGATTAAAGCATTTAGCTCAGTTTATCTACATCCTGGAAAGTTTAAAATTAATTTTATAAACAATCCCTTAATTGTGTTGATGTTGAGGTTTCCCAATGCGAACACCTTTTTTTTTGTAGATAACTGTGGAACACATATAAGAGCTAACCATTATAATCCACATGACGTTGTCAACACTTCATTAGAAGTAAAAATTAGAATTGTATAATCTAAAAGTTATTCCATATCTAGAGGTGGAATTTAGCAGGTCTATAAAACGCATCAGAATCAAATAAAATCAGAAAACTGGGACATCGTGTTTGAATTAAACAGATGGTGCTGTCTTTTCAAAATTCGGGCAAGTGCCAGCAAAACTTATAAATATCTAAATTAGTCTCTCTGAAAGCTGAAGGAGTACTTTGAAGTAAAAACAAACTCTTGAAAGTTAACACTTACTTTTTTTAGTAGAAAAAAACATTTTAGGTTACTGAAGCTTAAATTAGGTCAAAACAGAGCAAAATTAGCTTTCCTTTTAGAGTCCTGCACCTCTGTTTCAAATAGAGTAAAGTTTATTTGCGCTAGACTGCCTGCAAACAGACGGCCAATGCTTTCTTTACATGTACATTCAGAACATATTCACACATTTACAATGAACCACCCGTATGTAACTATGTACTCTACTATTTTTTTTATATTACATAAGTGTAGTTGACAATCCCTAATTTGTATAAACATTGTAAGAAACCCCGCGACCAGACAAAGCGAAGATTAAGATCGACATTGGTTGGTGGTTTATGAAGCAGTTCTACAAGAGTTTTGGAAAGTCAGGAAATTAAATCTGAAATGTATCACCTTGGGTAGTTACTAAAATGTGATTTGACCTGTCATTACAAGCAAATGGAGCTCAATTTGATCAATTTGTAGGAGCTAAATTTGGTGGCATTCTTCTGTGACCAAGATAATGATGACAGTCTATTGAGAGCTTGTATCACAAAACTTCTGACTCATGTATGCCCTTCCTTAGCTGCCTTAATTGAAAGCCTCCTTAGCTGCCGTTACTGAAACCAGGAGGCATTAGTATGTACACTTCTTACACATGCTTAGTAAAACTCCCAAGTCCTGGAAGCAGCAGCATGTATGGTACCAGAAAATTGATGTTCAGATAGCATATATATGAAATAGGCTGCTGTTACTTCGATTTCAATGGGAATTCAGCTACCATTGACTGGAATGGATGTTCCTCGGAGCATGTGCAAGTGTACTGAGCATGCTCCCTGCTTTCAGTAGAGACCACTGGAGGAATAGTTAAATGAGACTAAAGAACTCCTGCAGCATTTTACATGCAGTAAATGCCCTACAAATTCAAGATGGACTCCAATATACATTTTACATCAGCTTAGGACTGGAGTGATTGTTTAAGCCATGTCTTATTTGTATTTGTCTTCCAACATCTAGAAGATCTTATAGATGCATAGTTGACTTACCTTTTCTGTTCCAGCTGTGTACGTGCTTACTCTATCTGCTCTCTATACTGATATGGTTCCCATCAGCAGGATTTCATTGCAGATATATCTCAGGGTAATAACTCCCCACTGCCTTCTCTATGCCCTTATGCTGCTTTTGAAGCATTGATCTTCACATCTGTGATACTCCTTTCTTAGTTCTTAATAAAATCCTCTTTCACAACCTCCTAATCTTGCACCATCTTTCCCGATTTCCCCTCTGACATCCATTGTAACCCAGTGTTTTGGCTCAGGTATTTCTCTTGTCACTTTACTACAATATTATGTAGGATATCATGGTCTGGTCCGGCTGGCCTCCAGGTGTTTACTCCACATTCACTGTGACCAGACCAGATCTGGTGGAAAACTGCAGAGAGATCTTGCCATCCCGTTCAGTCTATTTCTTTCATGTCAGAGGGCATATGCCTAAGAGGCCATAACCTGGAGCCCTTAATTTGAACAACGGAGGACCAGTTAGCTGCCCTTTAATATTTTAGTTCCAGATAATAGACCCTTGTTGGACTACCTCAAACGCAAAGCAACGTTATCATCTGCAGAAGTGCTGAAGTGTTCTAAAATCTAGCACTCCTCAACCAGTTTTCCAGTTACTGAAATCGCCAACGATGATTAGCAATCTAAATTTAGCATAACGATTATCCATTTTCTCACAAAATCTAACATATCTGTTTGCTACATTCCTGTGATGTTGCAAGAAAACTGGGAAACATAACCAGATCCCTTGACTTCACTTCATTCTTTATTCACTGTTACATTATTAAAATCAGCAGGAGCACAATTTTGTCTTCCCATCTGTTATATTCTCCAGACAAAAGCCTGTTTTTACTGCCGCGCATTTTTAGAAGTTTTGCAAATAAATACGCTATTAGAAAACCTTATAACAATCATTAGAAAACAGAATGCTTTATGAAATGGTATTAATTGCATAGATACCACAGATTGCAGCTGTGATTCACAGTTAGCCTCTGCTCCATACATAATACAATCTATACTAATAAATCCAAATAATATTTGTATCAATATTAGCATGTTTCAAAACAGAATATACGGCACTCAATAACAGATAAGTAGGATGGAGATTCCTTTTCCCTTTGGGTATCTAGACCCTCCCAGTGTAACCCTTCAGCCATTTTTCTACACTGTGAATTACTGTGGGTTTGTCTTTATAAATAATTCTCATATGATATTTTATTAGCTAAATGAATATTAATTAAACCAAATATACCATAATGAATACGTCTTTTGTTCACCCTGTAGCACTTAAGTGCATACAACTAATCTTTCCCACCTATAAATTTATTTATTCATCCATTAATTGTTTTACTATTAATGTGTGCATTGCATTCAAGGCATGTAGTATCACCGGTGTTTTTTTTGGCAAGGAAACCTTGAGATGTGAACATTAGAATTTGTGTGTCAGCATAGATGTATATGTGTAAGTGTGTGTGAGCCTAAATGTGTAAACATTAGAATAAGTGTGTGAGCATGTATGTGTAAGTGGTGTGAGATGTAGTGTGTGTTAACATAAGTGTGTAAGAGTGCATTTGTGTATGTACATGAATGTGTATATATAAGTGATGTGAGAGGGTGTTTGTAAATGGGTGTTAGGGGGTATGGGTATGTGTATGTCTAAGCATGTGTATGTGTGTGATCATGTAAACATATTTTACATATGTGTGCCAGAGTGTATGTTAGAGGAGGGCAAAGATAGCACAGGCAGGCTGTTTGGGAAGTTGACACTGATAAACTGCTTGGGGGCAAGAGTAGAATTCACAAGCTGCTTGGGGGCAAAGGTGGCACTGTGGTACATGTTACTTGGTGAAGTTGGGGAGCCCTGGGGCAATTTTCGCACTAAGGATATACTATACTTATCACCCAATTCTGCAGCCAGGACAAGTGAGAAAATAGTATATATATTATAAAGAGAAACATTTGTAGGTGGAAAATGCATTATGGGGAAAAGAGATGACAGGGTGTAGGTCAATATAAGACATAAAGGTCTGAAATAGATGTCAGGCATGGAGGAATGTAACACATTAAGGGGGAAAGAGATGTCAGACATGGAGGAATATAAGACTGTGTTATATTACTCCATGCTAGCCATCTCTTTCCTCCTTTATGTCCTATATTTGCAGCCCCTTCCTCCTGTCTCCTCGTGCCGGTTCAAGATAGTTTAGAAGGGCCCTTCTGACCTGAGGTCACGTGACCCCTCGGTGAAACAGGCAGCTCGCATACTGTGTGCAAGCAGCCAGAGGGAAAGCTGTAGGAGCGGAGAGAGGTACGTGGGGGCGGGAGGTGGGGTATATATATATATATATATATATATATGTGTGTACTTGTGTGTGTGATCCTGGATGTGTACCTGTGTGTGTGATCATGGATGTGTACTTGTGTGTGTGTGTGTGATCATGGATGTGTACTTGTGTGTGTGTGTTTGAGCATGCATGTGTACTTGTGTGTGTGATCATGGATGTGTATGATCATTGATGTGTATGTGTGTCTGTGTTTGATCATGGACGTGTACTTGTGTTTGTATGTGTGTGTGATCATGGATGTGTACTTGTGTGTGATAATGGATGTGTACTTGTGTGTGATCATAGATGTCACCAATGTGTAATTATCAATGAATTCTTATTTTGCATTCTCCACAGAGGTTTTGTTGGTAGCGTAAACACTGGACAACTGTCTTAATAAACTGTACTCAAGAACAGTATTACAGAACTAACACACAGCCACATTGTGCGCAAGCAAAGTCAAATGCATAATTTTGTCATCAATATGCAGCTTATCAATTAATAAAATGATTGTTTTGTCCACAAACTAGGGGTTTTGTTGGTAGCTTAAATAGGCAACTGCCATAAATTCAATTCAGGAACAGTATTTCAACAACTAAAACACACTGTGTGCGAGCACAGCCAAGTGATTTTTTCACCAATATTTGTAATGATCTCAGCCTCTACTTACTAAATGCTGTTTGGTCAGAGTGAAAAAGGAAGGAAAAAACTCACCAATCCCCATCAATCTCAGTCATAGCCATCAATCAGACAGCCTCTGTTTTCTTGGCTACTTCTACCTATCAGTTATTTATTCGCACTCTTCTACACGCCGTCCTTTCCCGCTCTATCTCATGTCTCTTGGAATGTCTCCCTACGTTTTCCCCTGACCGATTCCATGTCCCCGTCTCAGCTTCGCTCCTTCTATTCCATCTTCTTCATCATCCTCATCTCCTTGTTCTTCTGTCTTCGTCTGCTTCTCCGTGGATATGACCTTCTGCGAACTTCCACATAATAGGGGAAATTCCTGGCACACTCTCTATCTGATTGGAGGAATGGAAGAGAGGGTGTGCCCTCCATCTCCTCTCTGTTTCAAAAAAATGGCAGGGCTTCTGGGCAAATCTGGGGAGAGTGTGCCTGGAGGCTCTGCCCTCTTGCCCGAAGTAACTTCAACGTGAACTTCCACAAAATGACGGAGCTTCTGGGCACATACTCCTCCAATTGGAGGAACAGGGGAGAGGGTGTGCCCGGAGTCTGTGTTGTTCTTTCACACATGACTTGTCCATTTTGGCTTTATTTTTGTTGAATAAACCATAACACAGCGTAATATGTTGTGTGTTGTTGATAATCTGGGGTGGTATTCACCTATTTTTTAGACCTGCTAAGGAACAGATGATTGTTATTATGCCCTGATATGTAAAACCATAGAATTCAAAGAGGGTGTATTTTCTTTTTCACACGACTGTATATGTGATTGTACACATTTTTGTTCAGATCTTGTTGTGTCTTTTGCTCTGTTTCTGCTCCTGTAACATATTTTGAAATAACCCCTACTGACTTAGCTAGCCCCTTAAGTTCATGCACCCCTAAACACCAAGGTTTATGTTCCAGACTGATATAGCTTAAAAAACCATATAAAGCATATATATGATCCTTAATGGACTTCTGTATTGCACAGTTAAAATGTCACAGACAATGTATAGCTATAGCCTTATTTAACAAATGCATGAAATACAATATTATTAACCTTGCCAGCAAGCATTTCTGGTAGCGAATTCAGTTCAAGTATGCTGCATCATGCTTTGGTTTTAATTACTAAAGGGGCATATCGTTACATTACTGTGCACTAGTAAGCTAGTGTGTAGTGCATTGGTCATGATAAAAAATGCAGAGGCATAAAACGGCTGTTTTTTTCACCTATACAAATGATTGCAGCCAGTGACCTATTCTGTCTGGGCTACCGCAAAACTGGGAGCGCAAGTCGCCATCTTGGGCCACCATGCCCCTGGTGTACCACTGCTCAATTGGTTACAGGGGAGATGTCCGTTCTGCGGCTCTCCATTAAAACACAGAGCACTGGCATATGATGCCATATCGCATCGCTCCGTTGGAAGGCCTTTTCACCTCACCTTCCGGGGCCATATTGTATTAACTTTATTGACAGCTGTCACTGCGCAACAAAGCCCAAATCTATGTCCCTATCTAATATCCCAGCTTTTGACATAATGTCTTATACTAAAATGACACTCCAGCCATCAGATACATTTAATGGATATGATATCTGAGAGGTCCCATTACATTTTTGGGGTGTGCCCTTTCCAAATGCAGAATCCCCTTCATGTAGAAGAAGTGTTCAGCCGAACATCTCTCTCTGCACGTGATAAGCTCACCAGTCAGCTGGCTCGCTGCGGGAAGAGGGAAGTTTAGCAAATTATGTGAATTAAATGCTAATGAATATAGGATAGGGCTGGCCGTGATAATGAACTAAGGTCAGAAACAAAAGGGCAAATAACTAGAGATGTGCCTGCTAAATCTTATCTGTATAAACTCCAGTCTTATGCATCATCTGCAAAATTATACATTTTATGGCAATTCTAAAGGCTGTCGGCAAACACCATTGTTAGCTAAATGCAGGGACTAATAATTAATGGATTGTTAACACGCCGACATGATAGATGCACTTATTAAAAGGGACAGTTTAATGTCCCATACTGCCCCACCGACAAAGAATGCAATGAAACCAGCGGGAGAACTGTCTTAGCCTAGCTAAAGAAGAGCGTATATTAAAGTACTTTTGGAGCACTTTCCTGCCACTAATCGGCTGCTTTAATAGTACTTTAATATGCACTCTTCTTTACTGAAGCTGTCAGGGAGATTAAACGTTCCCTAAATGCTAAAAGCAAGAAGGAAAAATATTTTAAGTGCCTTGCAGACTTGCTTCGTTTTAAAACTGGTATTGGTTGGGGAGAACATTTAGATTTTTGTTTTTCCACTTTTATCAATTTATTTGTTTAGTTGCTCCCTAGATAAGCTAAGGCAAGAGGAGTGAAATTATTCTGCCCAATTTCTGCGTTACCGTGTCAGCTCCAGGGCTGTTTTTTCTAAGAGTTTTAGGGGGTCTAACCAGAGCGCCCGCTGATTTCATTGCATTCTTTGTCGGTGGGGCAGTATGGGACATTAAACTGTCCCTTTTAATAAGTGCATCTATCATGTCGGCGTGTTAACAATCCATTAATTATTAGTCCCTGCATTTAGCTAACTATGGTGTTTGCCGACAGCCTTTAGAATTGCCGTGAAATGTATAATTTTGCAGATGACGCCGAAGGCTGGAGTTTATACAGATTCATTATTTAAGATTAAGCAGACACATCTCTAGTCATTTGCCCTTTTGTTTCTGACCTTGGTTTGTTATCAAGGCCAGCCCTATCCTATATTCATTAGCATTGAATTCACATCATCTAATTTGCTAAACTTGCCTCTTCACAAACAACTTTGATAAATGATTTCTTCCCACATCTTAAATTAGCTTGCAGGTTGATCGGGCAAAATGAGGATGAGGGACAAGTGTTACCAACTCTCCTGTCTTTAGGTAAATTGAACATTTGAATGCATTAAATTGTCCAAATGGTGCAGTGGCGCTTTCTCATTCGGAAACAAAATTTGTTGTCACTCACTCTTACTCTCTGTCAATGTCACCCTACATTCTTCGGGTCTCCACTTCTCTTTCTCCTTCGCTCTACTTCTTGTTCTATGTTTGAACCCTTACCTGAGATGCCCCCGTAACTTAATACAGAGGGCAATTAATGTTTTGTCTAAGTGGAAAAGCACATTTAACCAGTGTGTATGTCTTCAGTCCCCTACCACTTCCCAGACAGCTTAGAAATAGGTTTACATTCTCAGAAGACAAATCGAGCTCCAATACAAATATACCTTCTATGATTGATATTTTTATGAGTAAACATTTACTCTGCTTGAATGTGCTATTTATTTCTACAGCTTCTTGAGTGCTTTTATTGCTGCTGAAAGATCAATTGCTCCTATTTATCAGGAGGATTTTGTAATGCGTATATGTCAAGAATGAATGAATGAATGAAAAGATAATAGTTGTGTTGTAAAAATGTATTGTATATATAATTGGCCAAGTAGCATGTGCCCTAGAATAAACATGTACGTGTTTAGTAACATAGAGAACACTGATTCTTTAGGCATGGTAAAACACTGTTTTAACCCTTTGAGTATCAGTGGCTTTTGGTATTTTACCTTGGGTGCCGCTCTGGGCCTGACCTAGGGCAGCACTCCCAGTCGCCTCCTTCCCAGTTGCCCTTCTTTTTGCTGAGAGTCTTTAACTGCCTACTATTGAGGCTGTGTTGACTTAGCAGAGTCCTCCATAGCGTAATTTGGCCATTTGGGGAGATCAGAGATGTCCCTAGTACCTGACCAATTGAGTAGCAGCGCACAAGGAGTTATTGTCGCTCAAGATGAGCGATCTGCCCCAGTTTTGCCACAATACCCTACTTTGCTACCCAATTGTAACATTATAATTGAGGCTCAGAGAATCGAACATGATTAGAGGGCCTTTCAGGAACATGTGTTTAACGTGGGGGCAAAGTAGCAGTGCCCTAATCCTCCACCTCCTAGCCACTTTCAGTTATTTAGGGGAGCTGTCTCGTGCCTCATCAAGTGACAAGCCCCCTCCTAAACCCAGACACACATCCTGTTGCCCCCCAATATTTCAAGCGTCCAAATTGAGATCTTTAGTGTCAGGACACTGAATGTGGGTAAAGGTTTGGATGCATCCAGTACGTCCAAAATTAAAAGTCTTATATCAGGGTTCTAGATTTGCTGTATAAAAAATACTACTGTGTCAAGACAGTAGGTGCTATTTATATAAAGCAATCCTGAAGGGTGGTCTTATAGCCATAGCAACAAATTATGTTTTTTGTAATTGGCCCATTCCATTGGTTTCTATGGTGATAACATCCCTTTGGTTTTCAACTGCCTTTTATGCATAACTCACTAGAACTACCAACCCATGCATTAGACGGTGGTAGTCCAACTGGAGGGCCGTGACCCTCATACCCATGGACTAGACTGAACAATCAGTTATATAGTATCTGCCCTTTTAAACGATGAGAAAATTAGAAACGCTGACAGAGGCAAATATTAGATAGTTCAGAAATTCTCCAAGATTAAATCATGTGTTCTGTAATGCAGGATATCATTGCATTAAAAATATATACAGCCAATTATAGACGTCATTTTAATTTTGCAGCACCTCCTCTGCAATAAAGAAAGTTATTGGTTCCCTTAATGAAGTGGAGCAGGTTGGAAATAAAACATATTCACATACTTAGCTTTATTAGATGATTACTTTCTTGGCAGTCGTGGGAGTTCTCTGCTTAATGCAGCACAAGCTTTAGGTGTCGGGTTAGCCCCAAGAGAATGAAACATATTATCATATATTCTACAGTTACATTTCACCATATCAAAGCAAGCAAATCAACCGAGGCAAACGCAGCAAGAGTCGAAAACAGGGCTCGCACTTAATACAGGCACTTGGGACAGATAATGTAAGGAGGCTTCACTTTACTGAGAGAATAGTAGATAAGCGGAACAGTCTCCGAGCAGAAACGGTAGGGGCTAATAAGTGAGGGAGTTTAAAAACGCACGTGATAAGCATATGGCTTCAATACCAAGAGCTGATTGAGAGCCTCAACATCAGGAAAAATAGGCATACTAAATAGGCTGAATGGCTCTTATCTGCCATTAAATTCTATGTAAAAAAACAAGTGGAGCCTCTATAAGACCCAGTTACTAGTGAATTTCACCATTGTCCTATTACCTCTGATCACCTATGTGTGTAATCCGAACCAAAAAGACCTTCACCACCCACAAACAGACTTGCAAAATTTAAATTGAGGGCAATCCTTACTATGTTGCTCTGTTTTAAACATATTGAAGCTCTACCTTAAGTCATTTTGTGTGAAATTTCACATACAACCACTTTAATGCCTTGGTATTAGCAAGAAGTTGGTAAGGTTAGCCTCTACCTGATGGCATTATCATGATCGGTTGGGAGAGTATGGGGGTACACTCTATGTCAAGGGTGTCCAACCTGCGGCCCTCCAGCTGCTGCAGGACTACATCTCCCATACTCCTCTGCCAGGCACTTAGCTGAAAGAGCATTATGGGAGATGTAGTCCTGCAGCAGGTGGAGGGCTGCAGGTTGGACACCCTTGCTCTATGTTGATACTGGGCCAGAAGCTTTCTTATGGCAGCCCTGATAATGTAGCTGGAGATTTTATCATTGCACATATAAGAGAGAGTCGGTCATTTCTCTGGTTCATACGCCTATGCATAACAGCTGTTTCCATAATTATTTAGATATTCAGAATAAAAATAATGTATTTTAGTTACACAATTTTATATCTAAACACATGTTCTTCTGCTTAAGTACACATTAATCTGACCTTTGTGTTTGTAGAATACAATGATACATTTATAGCCCGCAAACATTCTGAGCTCCTAGAAAAGTGGGATATCAGAGGAGGAGAGACATCAGAGGAGGAGAGACGCACAGATAGATTTGGGAATGAGGACACTTGGAGGGACGGGCGCGGGCTGGCCTGGGGGCCAAAATTGTTCACAAAAAGTCAGTCCAGGTCGGAGCAGCCTTTTGTTAGCAATTGTGGACCCATCCGGGGAAGTAGGAACACGTGATCCTGAGGAAAATGTGAGGCTGTTTGGTCGCAAAGAGCATGCAGACAGAAAGAAGCGAGTGAGGTAAAGGAGTGAGTGAGTGAGTGAGGGATTATGTATGTATGTTAGAGTGTATGTATAAGTGTTTGTGTGAGAGCATGAATGTGTATGTGCAATTGTTTGTGTGTTAGCATGAATGTCTATGTGTAAGTATTTTAGCATCAACATGTATGTGTGAGCATGAATGCATATGCGTGTTAGCATGGCTGTGTATGTGTACATGTGTGTAAGCATAAATGTATATATGTGTTTGTGTGTTAGCATGAATGTGTGTTTGTGTGTTAGCATTAATATGTATGTATAAGTATATGTATGTGTGCAAGCATGAGTGCGTAAGGGACTATGTGTTAGCGTGTGTGTGTGTGTAAGTTTGTGTAACTATGTGTGTCAGTGCGTGAGTTACGGGGGGGGGGTGTTTATATAGATGTAACAGTACAAGCCTTTGCTATAATTACCTTGTTCCCCAGTAATGTAATCCTGAGCTCTGTTACTCACCCTCAGCCCAGAACAATAGAAGTAACTCAATGATATTATGGCGGCCGGCCTACATACAGTGCACATATGCTACTGTTTGACCAGGCGGTATGGCCTTATCTCTTTACATAACAATGCGCCCATTGTACCTTAATAATGTACTAAATTATGCTATCATTACTGTGTTTTTAGACAATAGGATGCCAGGTTGTATTCCAGACACATTTCCAGACAGGGTTAATAATAATAATAGTATTACTGATACTAATAAACATAATAATAATAACGGCGAGTATTAAGAATAATGCCAAGCAATTAGCCTATTCCAGTATAGAGACAGGGCGCGCGCCGGGCACGTGCATGTGGCGTGTGCGCGCGCCGCGTCCGTCTCTCCTCTTTCTGCCTGTGACAGGCGGCGGCGGCAGCAGCAGGAGCCGGCCGGGCTATGTACATCAGGCGAGCTGCCCCACCGCACCGCACGGCTCCCATTGTACCTCCACCTGCAGCCCCCGCTGCTGGCACTTCCATCCGGCTCTTGGACCCGCGGTAGGAGAGGATCATGTAGGCGAAGAAGCCCAGCAGCTCCATCTCAGGGTTATAAGAGCTCAAGGTGACCACATATTGAGATTGTCGCCCCCTCCCGTTGCCCCGGCCCCACGGAGAGGTGGGGGTTGCATGATTTCTGTATTTATTTGCATGGCCCGTCATTCCTCTTTCCTTTAAATTGTTTGTCTTTGTGCAAAATGGACATTTTTGGAAGCTCTGTGGACATCCAGGGACAATGTGCCTTTGATGCCATTTTCTCTGCTCATCATCATTGTTACCCCGCATTCTAAAACATGAATAAATAATAATAATACATGTATGTGATGTGTGCTCAGGGGCAGTTCATTCATTAGCATTGGGGTTTAAACCCCCCACAAGCCCCCTTACCCCTGAGTGCCCTGTACAGTGTGATCTGCACACACCTAGAAATGCCTTTATGGGGGGCATTTATTCTATTTGATTCATTTGCATGTTGGCTCTCTTTAACCCTTTTGCGGTTTGGCTGCATCAAAGAAACCCCTTGCAGGCCTAAAGAGGTAGGCGATTCATTGTGCTGGTAATGGTTTGCCCGCAGCGCCGACCTTGAAAGGGTTAAAATGATTGCATGCCGGTACGAATTCCCCCCGCTGACCGGGAATGCCTATTAAAGCTGTGTCTTTTTCGTTGAAGAAGGTTAAAATGAGTGAAGATCTGAAGGTTAACATAAGCTGGCTGCCTCGGGATCATGTAGATGCCAGCTCTCCGGAGAATATTTCCGCTGCGACCTCCTCCCCGATTCCGGTTCTAGAGCCCCAGCCCCAGCTTCTAGTAAACCCTTGGGATATTGTTCTCTGTACGTCGGGAACCCTTATCTCGTGCGAAAATGCCATCGTGGTACTTATCATCTTCCACAACGCCAGCCTCAGAGCCCCTATGTTCCTCCTCATTGGCAGCCTGGCCCTGGCAGACCTATTGGCAGGTGTTGGATTGATCGTCAATTTCATCTTTGCGTATCTCCTGCAGTCCGAAGCTGCCAAACTGGTCACGGTTGGACTCATCGCTGCCTCTTTCTGTGCCTCTGTCTGCAGCTTGCTCGCTATCACTGTCGATCGCTACCTGTCCCTCTACTACGCTTTGACGTATAACTCGGAAAGGACTGTCACCTTCACCTACGTCATGCTCGTGTTTCTTTGGGGAGCCTCTACCTGCGTGGGACTCCTGCCTATCATGGGCTGGAATTGCCTTAAGGACGAGTCGACGTGTAGCGTTATCAGGCCTCTTACAAAGAACAACGCTGCAGCTCTCTCTGTTTCTTTCCTGCTTATGTTCGCCTTAATGTTGCAACTCTACATCCAGATCTGTAAAATAGTCATGAGGCATGCACACCAAATTGCTTTGCAGCACCATTTCCTGGCTACGTCCCACTACGTCACCACGCGGAAAGGAGTCTCCACGTTGGCCATTATTTTGGGGACCTTTGCCGCTTGCTGGATGCCTTTCACCCTGTATTCTTTAATAGCTGATTACACGTATCCTTCCATATACACGTATGCCACGCTTCTTCCAGCGACGTACAACTCCATCATCAACCCTGTCATTTACGCCTTCAGGAACCAAGAGATTCAAAAAGCACTTTGGCTCATCTGCTGCGGTTGTATCCCACCCAGTGTGTCTCAGAGGGCAAGATCGCCTAGTGATGTCTGAGAAAACGTCTTCGCAAAAAAGTTTTTCTTTTTTTTTTCTTCCTTTTATTGGGGGAATTGTTAGTTTTAAAAAAAACCTGCAATATTATATATATATATAACATACATACATAATATATAAATAACATATATATATATAAAATAACATATATATATATATATATATATATATATATATAAACATAATTTATTTATATATGTATAAATTATGTTTATATATATTTTATATATATATATATATATATGTTATTTATATATATATTATGTATGTATGTGTGTGTGTGTATATATATATATATATATATATATATATGTATATATATATATATATATATATATGTATATATGTATGTTTAGGGCTTAACATCCCCGACTTGTGGACTTAACATAAACTATACGTCCATTTCATAAATGGAAATGAGTGTATTTAAGTTTGAATCGTTGCGGTGAAAATAGCAATCTAGAATTTCAAAAAAAAAGAGCTAATGTCATACAAGTGTTTTGAGGTGTCACTCAGGGTCTCGGGTTATGTTTGGGTTTTAATATATTAGAAATAATTTGTCACTAAATTGCATCATGTGTGTATAAAAAAGGATAATTGTTGCAATAACACATTAAGGAGAGAATACAGAAGATCCAGTCCCATTTAGGAGAATGACTTGAACTACAATAAGTTTACCTGCACTGAAATATTTTATTTATTTTTTCTTTGTTTTTTTTTTTTTGTTTTTTTAAATATGTAATTTTTTAAAACTTTTTGTTGATGACAACATCAAAATCAGAAAACGTGATGAAATGTACATGTTGTATTTTTCATCATCTTTTTTTTTAATTTTATTGCAAGACAGGAGGCTCATATTTGCTTGACTTTCTTTACTGTCACCTTAGCAGCAAAGTTAAAAATAGAACATTGGTAACCAATCATAAAAAAGTCCAACAGTATAAACTTGGATGCAGCCCCTCCTACTTCCTCTTTCTTTGCTGCTCACCATGAAGTCAGGTCAGCCCTATTACATTATATTTCTGTGTGATTCAGATTTATTGGATTAATTGTATATTCCGTTTTATTATTCTGCTTATATCCCGTTTTTTTGTCTGTCTATTTTATTATGGGTTTCCTCCCTTTGTCTATATATATTTTCTCACGTTTGTGAGACACTTATTTTGCACTTTCCCGTTTTTCCTCATTTCGTTTCTTTATTATTTGCCCCTCTTGGTTCTTCCTTACCTTTATCCTTTGCTGGGAGCTTGTCTCTGGCTCCTCAGCAGTGTGTTTTTCTTTCTCGTCTACTCCTTTTTCCTTTGGTATTACCGTTTGTACCGTTTGCCGTTTTTTTTCTATTGCGGCCGCCATCTTCTCAGCTCGTTCTCGTCTCGCGAGACTTCGGGCGCCATTTTGTTTTTCTCTTTACTCGGCAACGTTGCCGCGCAGTTGTAGTTTAGGATTCAGACGTGCAGGTTCTTCTCCTCGTGTTCAGCGCTGTTATTGAGCTCCTACGCCTCGTTTCAGCTACCGGAGGAGTTATTTACCTTCCGGACAGTGCCTCAGTGTATAGGCTCTCTTCAATTTAAAAAAAAAAAAAAAAAAAAAAAAAAAAGTTTACTCCGGTGAGACTTTGTTTTTTCTATACTGGAATTTTGCTCAGTGTTTCCCTGACATTATCGACAGGCTCATCCTGTAACAACCCTTTCATTGCCGTATCACAGCAGTATATTTTGCTTATTATCAATTTGTTTTTATTTGGAAGTCTGTGACTCTTTAGTTAATTCTACATTATGTCTGAGGATCCTAGTCCTTCTCAGGACTTTATTTTGTCATGGTTAGAAGCCAAATTCTCTTCCTCCATGGAGTCTCTCATAGCTAAAATGGCACATGCTGCTCCTGCTCCTGCTCCATTAGATCCCTCTCTACCGCAGGAAATATCTGATGGTGATTCAGAAAAATCTGAAGTATCCCATACATCAAAACGTCCCTGGAAAGGGAATAGTATAACTGCCGGCAAAGGCAAAGGTCCTGCAAAACGTCCCAAGTTGCTTCAGGACAGATCTCAATCATTAGAGCTCGAGGACGTTAATTCCGGGGGTGTTCTTCAACTCCTCGATGAATGGAAAGCGACATCTTCGGATGACTCGCAGCACTCAGATTTTCTGGCTACGTCCAGAGATCGTCACTCACAATATATACGTGAGTCGACCGTGGGTGAGCCCCAGCAGAAGTCTACTAATGAGACGTCTTTATTATGCCAAACCGCTTCTGCTGATACTCCAGTGCATGACCCTGCAGGGGTTATTTTATTTGAGCCATCCAACATGCGCCATCCTAAGGCTACAGAATGGGCACCTCCAGAACACCTGAGTTTATACTTACAACGATGGCTACGCAAACCATTAGATAAGGAGGTGCGTAACAAATTAAGAGCAGAATGTCCTCGCCCGATCATTCCGGGAAAAGTAACGGTCACTCCTGAATTTGACCAGAATGTGGTTTCTCTCCTCTCCCAGAGAGGTCGTGACCCACGTAAAGGATTGGAACAAGGCCTGAAATCCACGCAGGATAAACTGTTGGATATAGTGGGTCCCATTACTCAAATTTTATCTTTGGCGGACCGTGCCCTTCTTCAAGATTCTATACTAGATCCTCGACTTATCAGAGACTGGGCCCTCAGGGTCGTTTGCCTGCTAGGCAATGCAAATGTGGCTATTTCCACCGAACGTAGAAAGGCGGCACTGCTCAGAATGGATCCTCGCCTAGCGGAACTAGGCTCCAAAGAGTTGGGCTCTTCTGCCAATGGACTCTTATTTGGCGATACTTTCGTGAAAGAATTAAACAGATATGTTTCTGTCATGACATCATGGACAAAAGCCAAGTCTTCCATGCGCAAGGTCTTCAACCCAGACACCCGTTTTTCCGCCAGGGCTGGACGACAGAGGGGCCGTGTCTCCAGCCGCTTCACACCCACAGGCTCCAGGAATTTCCAGCAACAGAATACCTCTTTCTACAGAGGATCATACCGTCCACGTGCTTCCTACACCCGTGGTGGCTACAGAGGGAGAGGTTCTACACCATCTTCCAGAGGCCGCTTCAATTCCGGTAAGTACTGTGTCTCATCATCATGCTTCTCTTCCACAGGTAGCAGGCAGAATATCCCGTTCCTACCATTATTGGCAGGAGATCACTTCGGATCCTTGGGTTCTTCATACGGTAAGGGGTTATCTAATAGATTTTGTTTCTCCTCCCCTACAAGATCAGCCTCCTGCTCCGGTTTTCAGACCCACTTCTGCTTCCGACCTCATAGACAACGAGTTATCGTTGCTGCTAGACAAAGGGGCCATAGAACGAGTCTTCGGTCCTCCCGTTTTTGTCAGCTCAATTTTTCTGGTCAAGAAACGCACAGGCGATCTCCGCCCGGTTATCAACTTACGGGCTCTCAACAAGTTCGTGGCCTACCATCATTTCAAGATGGAGGGCATTCATCTATTGAGAGACCTCATGAAAACAGACGACTGGTTCACTCGTCTCGATCTGAAGGATGCATATCTGTCGGTCCCCATTCATCCTCATCACCGCCAATTCCTTCAGTTCCATTGGAATCATCAATTATGGCAATTCAATTGCCTTCCTTTCGGCCTCAGTTCAGCCCCTTGGTGCTTTACCAAGCTCCTCAAGCCAGTAATGGCTTTCTTCAGATCCAGGGGCATAAGATCCATAATCTATTTAGACGATATCCTCCTGTTTTCCCAACATCCAGGACTTCTCCAATCCCAAACCTCATTTGTCATAGAGACTCTTCATCTTTTGGGTTTCCTGGTCAACATGCAGAAATCAGAGTTGATTCCGACTCAAAAAATTTGTTTCCTAGGATTCGACATCGATTCTGTGTCCGCTCTTCTTTGCCTTCCAAAATCCAAGATTGCCAACATCAAGAAGGAGATTCGCGCTCTTTTGCGCATCGATTTTTGCCCCTTACGGAGACTTTCTCGTATGGTGGGCCTCCTCTCTTCTTCGATCCAAGCGATCTTCCCGGGTCCTTTGTACTACAGAGCGCTCCAACGACTGAAAGCATCCTACCTCAGACGGATACCATCTTACGACCAACCGGTTCATCTCACTACAGAGGTACGTCAAGAACTCCAGTGGTGGCTGTTCCACATGCAAGCCTGGAACGGCCGGGCGATTTTCGGCGCTCAACCGGATTTCGTTCTAGAATCCGACGCCAGCATGCTAGGTTGGGGAGCGAGATCATTCACGGAGGCCACGGGAGGTCGATGGTCTCGAGAGGAGAGTACTTTACACATAAATCATCTAGAACTGATCGCAGGATCCTTCGCCATTCGCAGTCTGGCAAAAGACCGCTCGGACTGCTGTCTTCTCTTACGTATGGACAATTTTTCAGCAGTCCGCTACATAAATCGTTTGGGAGGAACTCGTTCCAAAGGTCTGACGGAGATTACGAAACAAATTTATCAATTTTGTTTCGAAAGAAACATATCCCTGTTGGCAGAATATGTTCCGGGAGTGGAGAACCAAACCGCAGATTGGTTTTCCAGGAATTGGCGAGATGCCAGCGATTGGATGCTCCACAGAAGTGTCTTTCGTTCCCTCGATTCCCTCAGAGGTCCTCTTACGCTGGATCTTTTTGCATCCCGCATAAACCATCAGACTCCAAATTTTTTCAGTTGGCTTCCAGATCCGGAGGCTCTAGCTACGGATGCTTTCTTACAAATTTGGCCACCATCGGGAGCTTATGCTTTCCCTCCTTTTTCTCTCATTCCCAGAGTCATCCAACACCTCCTCAGGACGCGTATATCTCTCGTCCTAGTGACTCCATTGTGGCGCTCCCAGCCTTGGTTTCCAGCTCTTCTGGAAATGTCGATCCAGGATCCTCTAGCTCTCCCTCTTTTCCCATCTCTTCTCAGGGGACCAGAAGGTCAATCCCATCCTCTGATTATCGAAGGCCGTCTCTCCTTGGTTGCTTGGACGATTTCCGGGGATTTCACCCTGTCCAGGGATTATCGCAGGACGCTAGAGACTTGCTCAGAGACTCTTGGGCTCCGGGTACACACCAGGCTTATAGAGCCGCATGGAAGTCCTGGTCTGCTTGGTGTGTGGGACGACAGACTGATCCCCATTCTGCCCCTGTAGCTTTCATATTAAATTTTTTGGCAGACATGTTTTCTTCTGGTAAATCTTATAGTTCTATTAATTTGTCCCGTTCGGCCATTTCCAGTGGTCATGTCGGATCCAAGGAAGGGCCCATTGGAAAGGATCCTTTAGTTTGTCGTCTTCTCAGAGGTATTCGTTTACGACGACCTCCGACTGCTAAATACGATTCCTTCTGGGATGTTTCCATTCTCCTTGATTTTTTGCGTCAATGGCCCGATAATGATTCTTTGACTTTACGTCAATTATCGGCAAAACTTACCTTGTTACTTTGTTTACTCTCTTTTCGTCGTGTGTCAGATGTTAGGGCTTTGGAGGTTGGAGCAATTTCTTTTTCTCCTGAAGGAGTCATTTTTTCTATTCGTAGACGTACGAAAACTTCTTCGACTTCTATTTCTTATCCTTACCTCTCCGAGGATCCCAAACTTTGTATCGCTAGATGTCTTCAGACTTACCTTGCTGTTACTCGTCCTCTGCGTGCCGTTTCAGCTTCTCAACTTTTAATTTCTTATTCTAATCCTTTTCTTCCGGTTTCTTCTCCTACTTTGGCGAGATGGATTCGTTGGCTTCTCACGCTGGCGGGTATTGATCTTCATTTTGGGGCTCATTCTGTCCGAGGTGCAGCGGCCTCGGGTGCTTTCTTCGCCGGAGCTTCTCTCTCCGACATTCTCCACACAGCTGATTGGTCACGCGCATCCACTTTTCGGTCCTTTTATTTTCGGCCCTTATCTTCGGCTGTATTGCCTTTATTGGCCCGACGTTAAAAAAGCAAATATGAGCCTCCTGTCTTGCAATAAAATTACACAATTATTCTAGACTCGATGACCGAATAATTGGAATTTTAATAAAGACAGGAGGCGAATATTTCCCTCCCTCCCACCCTTTTTTCTTCAGTGTTCTTAAATATATTTTGCCTGTATTATTGCTTATTGTTGAAATGTTTATACCTTTGCTATATCTATATATATATATATATATATATTATTTTTCTTGGTATATTGATTATTTTATGCTTATGGCATTCGGATGCTGTCACGTGTCTCTCTTCTTTTTTTCAGTCTAAACCATTGTGTGGGATCTCCTGGTTCCAGTTTTACCTGATGTCCAGGGTTTCAATTTGATGCTCCGATCAAGTTTCTTCAGATGGTTCTTACCTGTTTCGTCTTCCGTTCCATGGTTCGCAGATTGCAGAAAGAGGAAGTAGGAGGGGCTGCATCCAAGTTTATACTGTTGGACTTTTTTATGATTGGTTACCAATGTTCTATTTTTAACTTTGCTGCTAAGGTGACAGTAAAGAAAGTCAAGCAAATATTCGCCTCCTGTCTTTATTAAAATTCCAATTATTCGGTCATCGAGTCTAGAATAATTGTGTAATTAACCATCACAAGATTTTTTTTATATATATATGTGTAATGTGTGTGTTCACCTGTTTTATCACCTCATTTGGGGTGCAGTCAAGCACTCACTGAGAGGGTGGTAGGTAAATGGAAAAGCGTCCGAGCAGAAGTGGTAGAGGCTAATACAGACAAGGAATTTAAACATGTATGGCATAAGACGAAACCAAGGACTGATTACAATCTGAGTCTTTCCATTAGGAAAAACGGGCAGACTAGATGGACCGAATGGTTCTTATCTGCCATCAAATTTGATGTTGTTGTATGATAATTTATTGTTTAATCCGCCTGTCTTTTAGGGCATGGTAGGACACTAGAGATGGGTTATATAATTGACCCTCACACCCTAGCCATTAAATAGGGTTGCAGCCTGCTTTATTATTGCTGGCTGTACATACGTTTCCGTTGACAACCGCTTGAAAGGTCTGGTAATACCGAAAAACCTAGATATGGGAGACAGATCATTTACTATGGCAGGAAACAAGTAGGGACCATGTTTAACCCCTTAAGGACAATGGGCGGCCCCTAAACCCATTGAAAACAATGCATTTTGAGCCCGTACATGTACGGGCTTTGTCATTAAGGGGTTAATACGTTCCCGGCATGAGTAGGGAACAACGCTACCTGTTTCTGAGCCGCGCTTAAATAAAATGCATGTACGGCGGATGAGAAAAGGAAATAGTGAGAACCCTCTTGGCGATTCCAAGTCTAAATGGGACTGCGCATCGAAATCTGGATCCTGCTTTAAAGCGCAAGGTTTGTTCTCTAAAAAATGATTGAAGGGATCTAAAAAAAAAAAATAACTATACTCGCTTCCAGCCTTTCATGAGCACTGAATTTAACCCTTTAAACACCAGGGCTAAGCTAATGTGGTGCTTGCAAAATCCTACTGTAACTGAAGGGGTCTACGGTTAAAACAGAAGCGTGCAGTTCTATTTTTCTACAGGACTGTTTCTGGTTTCCAAAGAATCTTTGCAATAAATCACCGCGGAAGATAGGAAGACGCAGGTGATGCAGCCAACTTCACTGGTTTTCCGCTAGGGATTAACATCCACCTGTGCCGTATGTCTCGTTTCCGAGGTGGTAATTGGAGATTTACACGTAACGAGAAGTTGTGACTCAATAAGAAGTACGTTGTCCCTGCCAGAGATGCTAGTGTTTTAACCCTTCTCCTGCCAAGAATAAGCAACAGCGCTTTATGTACAATCCGATCAATGGTTCGGCTGGCAGGAAAAGGGTTAAATATCTCTCCTGATTGCAAAACCGGTGTCCGCTTTATCTATTTTTCTACTTTTTTCCGTGCTTGTGAGTGATTTGACTTTTAAATGATAGCGTGAATTGTATTTCCACATATACCAGCTATACGCTGTAAAATAGGACCAAATGAAAAGACCAGGATTGCAGTTATGCCGATCTTCCAGATTTCCGAATATTTGCGCTGTATATGAATTTCACTGTACTTTATCTGTGTTTTTGTAGTTTTGGGGCTCTGAAAATTAGATTTTGTCACAATGGCATGTTGTACCTATTTAGCAAACGAGTTCTTGGGCCTTAGTGATGTTGTGACTAGGCCTTCGGTACAGCACTACGATACAGTATCTTCCATTGCTGCTGGGGCATTCTATTATGTTGGTGTACACTGTATCTAATTCCTCCGCCAGTGGTGGTGTCAGCAGTGGGATGGCAGGCATTGCAAATAGAGATGTTCGGAGACATTTGTACTGGATTTTGTGATTTTCTTTTGCATGTAAAATGATCAGTTCATCAGGTGTTTGTTTTTTGAGAAGCGCTAAAAGGAATCAAAACCTTTCAGGTAAAACCCCAAATCGTGGAGATTATAGGCAGGGTTTGCCCCAGGCGAGATACACGTTTGATATACCCCAGGGGCATGCTATGTTTTTAAGCATTTAGAAGGCCAGATCTCTTGTGGACATCACTCATACATTGTGCAGTCTTCCATCGCACATCGTACCAGACCCCCCAGGTTTCCACCAAAACTAGCCTTCATTATACGTTATTGCAAACTCAATGTTTGGAAGCTAACCTTAATTGCTTATGTGATACATGATGTGCTTGTGAAGGACTGATTCATGATAGAGTTATAGTGTGCTTCTGTATGTAGGGTAACATGTGTTTAATTAACACTTACCATGGACTCAATCATAGAAAACCCCCGTGATTTACTATAAACAGACCAAATGAATGAATGAATGAATTACAGCCATGTAAAAAGAAAGAAGTGAAATATTGAAGCCTCACTGATTCTCCTCGCTCTCCGTGTTAGACGGCCGTATCACAGACCGGTACAGGCAGAGTTTAGTCCTAACTCCCGCTGCTGGGGAGAACGCATCGGATGCACTCAAACATGCGCACCCTGTACGTATGAATGTGTACATTCGGCGGTATTAGGGAAGTGCTGTTTAAATGTAGGGCACCAGTGAAGCAAATATTGTTATACAGATCCCTGAGATAAACAGAGCCAGTATGGCCCCTTTGAAATAATAATAAAAAATATCAGTCTTCCATCTCTGCACAAAAAAAACAACATAGCAAATGTACATTTGTCAGATACTACAATGGGGCGATTCAGGTCGTTCATGTAAACAACATACCGGCAGATGGTATTCTCATGCCTGACACTGGAGCTTAGTGGATTTTGCACAAGAAAGATGAAGGCAGAGTAACACAGAAAAGGGGCCTCCATCTCCATATTCAGTAACTATTTTAAGATATTTTTCATGACTCTCTGACTTAAGAACGTGTTCAATGAAGTGTCAGTTCTAACACATTGTGCTCAGGATAGGCTTTGGGTATCCTTAAGGCACCTATAGCATTAATGTCGGTGCATGGTTATCCTGCTAAAAATGATTCTACGTTTTACGTTAAAGGGACATCACATGTACTTTAATGCATCCAATCGCTGCATAGTCCCTTTAAATTGTTATGGTGTTTCTTTTGAAAATGCATGGGGGATTCTGCCAAATTCCCCCATATGCATTTGCCCCATACCCTAGTTATTCTGCGTGCGGGCGATGTGTTGGGCTGAACACCTCCTGTCAGCACTGGTTACACAAGCAGGGGTCTCTTCAGACCCCTATGCACAAGTGCGTCAAGTGCTCACATTAATTTAAATGGAAGCACTTTCCTGTTGCTGATTGGCTGCTTCAAGCACCCAATCAGTGACAAGAAGTGTCCAAGCATGGACGAGGACAGAAGCTGCAGATCCTAATTCAGTGGGTTTTCTTCATTTTGAGGAATGCATACTAAAGTACTCACAGAGTAATATGCATTCTTCTTTAACGGGAACGTCCCATCATATCCACCATATGAATTATTCTCTTCTGTTTTTTTGATAATTCTATATTTCCAATTACAAAATGATCTAAACATCTCTATTTGCTCAGACTTGAAATAATGAATGTATTTAGAAAAAAAAATGTTCTTAAGGCACAAAAGGAAAATTATGTTGTTTTTTTTTTTACATTATTATTGTATGATTGGAAAATTGTGTTCGGTATCTTCATTGTCAGCATATCAGATTGCATTGTTGGTATAAAAACAGTATTTAATGGATGAAAACTAATGCACTTTTTTTTAAGAAAGAAAAAAAATGTTATTTCTTGTAAGATCTTTCTAGAGACTGACATACACTTTGTGTCTATTTCCTGGCTGTAAATGTATTGAGGTGATTTATGTTGTGATCTTTATTTTTGTCTTGGACAGAAAAGTTTTGTTTTTGAACATTCTATGTTTCCATGCGCAAACAATAGATAAACAGATGATATTTTCTAACGAACCTGTCTGATTTTGTGACATGCTATGTAACATGACACGGGTGGATATTGTCCGTATTAGAATTGGGGTAAGTTATATCTATTTCACTTATTTTTGTAGGAGCCTTTTATAAAATCAGATGCTTCCTTTAATTGGTCACACACACAAAAATTGGATCATGAAGGGCTGCTATTATTGTAGAGGAACAATTATGACAGTTTTGTATTTACCGTATTGGCTCGAATATAGGCCGCACTTTTCCCCCCCACTTTAAAGTGGGGGTGCGGCCTATATTCGGGGACATGCAGTCCCGGGCGCCGGGCAGGCAGCGGGGTTAGGATACAGATCCCCCGCAGCGGTGCAGGGGACCTGTATCCTATTCTCCGATCCAATATTTCCACATCTGCTGAGTGCCGGCACCGGGAGTTGTATACGCGTATTGTGTAGATGTCCCCCACCGGCCCCGCAAGACACCCGGGAGTCTGCTCTGGTAAGTCGGGGGGGGCAGAGTGGCAGCATATCTCGGGGGGGTGCAGTGGCAGCATATCTCGGGGGGGGCAGAGTGGCAGCATATCTCGGGGGGGCAGTGGCAGCATATCTCGGGGGGGAGGACAGTGGCAGCATATCTCGGGGGGGGAGACAGAGTGGCATGTTTTTTTGGTGCTTTTTTAAAGAAAAACTTTTTGTTAAAAAAAGCACCAAACTTTTAGGGTTCGGCCTATATACGGGGGCGGCCTATATCCGAGCCAATACGGTACATTTAATTAATGTACACATCTCCCCTGCAGAGTGTTTCTATGAGAAAAATCCTTCAGAGCTGCTAAGCGTCACCTGTTTTCATGCAGAGACATGCAATTGTGTCACCTAGCTGCTATGGAGCAGATTTCCACTGCCGAGGCACACAATATAGGCATATTCAAAAGAAACATTCAACATTCTTTATAAGTCCAAAAATAATACACTGGTCATATAATTACAATGTCCTTCCAAAACATCTACAGACTGACATATATCTGCTTCAGGAACCCCAGCACCTGGACGAGGTAACTATTACATCTGCCCCGCAGTGGGACTGGCAAGCTATTAAGTGTTAGGGGTTTAGTACGGTATTTTATCGATGGGAATCACCAGCGGTCATGTACTAAAAAAAAAATTTTTCCCATGCAAATGCAGATTTGTGAGAATACCCTCCATGCATTCACTCTCTTCCAAAAGTAATGTGCCTGTTTTTATAAATCCAGTTTCTGTTCTAATCACTTCTATAAATCACTGGTAAAATAACACTTTGTGTCGCACCTTTTAAGTAAAACGTACCTTGTGTGAAGCTGGAGCTCCTATATAAATCCCTGTCCTGCACAAAAGAAGCATCACAAAATAAATACATCTTTGTAAAAGGTTCTCTTACACTTTCCCAAATCCTCCGTTTTAGAAACCCATCTTTACTCTCAGGATCTGTATGGTTATTCCTCCCCTTTGGCTGGGTTTTCTTCAGGATGAAAGCTGAATATTAAGGTCTCTCAAGTTTTGTATAGCTGTAAACCTTAACAACATTTCTAAATATCTACCAAGTATTTTAAACAACTGTATGAAAGCTGGTTACGCTGGGCGAATGCTGTGATGACAGACCTCCTGGACAGCAAATCCGAGCAGCCAATAGAACTTTCCTGTCTCTACCAAACTCTAGTTCCTGGCAGATATACCGTATTTGCTCGATTATAAGACGAGGTTTTTTTCAGAGCAAATGCTCTGAAAAATACCCCTCGTCTTCTAATCGGGGTCGTCTTCTAATCAGACCTCAAATAGAGGTCTGATTAGGAGACTAAGATCCAGATCCCCCGCACCGCTGCAGGGGACCTGGATCCTCCTGTCTCACCCCCCCATCATACACACACACTTACCGGTGCTTCCTGCTGTGTTGCCGGGGCAGCGGGTTGACGTGCAACGTCCGCTGCAGCCGGAAGGAGGCGTGGCTAGCAGCGGGGGTTGTCTGCGTCCGTCGCGTAAACCTTCCCCGACTGTCAGAGATCAGAGTTCCCCGCACCGGTGCGGGGAACTCTGATCTCGGACAGCCGGGGAAAGTATACGCGACGGACGCATACAAACCCCCGCTGCCAACTCCACCTCCTTTCGGCTGCAGCGGAAGGCGACGTCAACCCGCTGCCCCGGCTGGAAGCACCGGTAAGAGAGGGGTGAGAGAGGGGGAAGGGGGGTGAGAGAGGGGGGGAGAGAGAGAGTGTGTGTGTGTTAGTTAAATGGGGGTATAGTGTGTGTGTGTCTGTTAAATGGGGGCATAGGGCATTTCTGGAGTGGCGTTAAGGGGACATTTAATAGAGCACTCTGCCTCCTGAAATGCCTTATACCTCCCTATATGCCACTCTGCCCCATAATATGCCTTTTAACCCTCTAAATGCCAGAGTGGCATATAGGGGTATAAGGCATTTCTGGAGGCAGAGTGCTCTATACAATGCCTTTTAACTCTCTTAATGCCACTGTGCCTCCTGAAATGCCTTATACCTCCCTATATGCCACTCTGCCCCATAATATGCATTTTAACCCCCTAAATGCCAGAATGGGATATAGGGGTATAAGGCATTTCTGGAGGCAGAGTGGCACATAGGGGGTCAAAAGGCATACCATGGGGCACAGTGGCATATAGAGGGTTAAAAGGCATATCATGGGCCACAGTGCCATATTGGAGTGGCAAGCCTGGGGGCAGATGTGCGTAACTGGGGGACAGGTTGGAAAATACAAGAAATAAAAACAAAATATTTTTCTCAATCATAGCTTTTATTAAAAAAAAATAGTTTACATGAATTAACATTTACTGGGAAAACTTTTTTCCTTTAGGGTCGTCTTATATTCAGGCTTTTTCTTTTTCTCCTAAGTTAATATTCAGATTTTGGGGGGTCGTCTTATAATCAGGGTCGTCTTATAATCGAGCAAATACGGTAACTTTACCTTAGTTGAGTTGGACAAGCTCATATTGTTGGTCAGTCCATAATGCCCTGGCCATTACAGGGTTAATAGGGTATAGTCTCTTTATCATGTTCTGTTACATATTTTGGCCTAGGGTGGCTGTTCCTGGGATCATGGTGATCAAGGGTGGCAGGTTAAGAGGGGCACTATGAGGCTGGTGCATCATGTACAACAAGATGGCAGTGAGTATTGCAAGGCCAGTTGTAGATTTCCCTCCATCCAGTCCACAGACAGTGTACACCTTGGATGAGCTGTACTATAGAGGTCGGAATCAGTGGAGCGAAGACCTCACTAACGTTCTTAGGATAAGACCCCCTCCTTTTCTTCACTTTACATGTTCTGTGTAATGTTTAGGACATAGGGAGGAAAGGGCAGGCAGGTGGTAAGTGTGAATGAAGGGGCAATTGGACTTGATAAGGCCTAGCCAGCATACAATCCAGATACAATTTAACAGTAAGGGGTTTCTTAGCCCAGCTCACCAAAATATGAGGAGTGCAAGTGTGATACGAATGAGATGAGCTTGAGGAGTGAAAGGGTTAAGTAATGTGTTCTCGTTCTTTCATGACTGGAAAAGTACTGAAGGAGTTATTTTTGCCAAAGGTGAGAAGGACGTGGCAGGAAGCGGTTGCGAAAGTAATCCTGGATATATGCCAGTATTGTTTGGTAAACAACTATCTATAAGAAGCAGGGATTCAGGGGGGACACGGAAACTTTCCAGGCTGCTGAAGCGGACGCGCTTTCGCCTGTGATGCACCAGAAAGGTTGTTCCTCCCGTTGAGTCCCTCCAACGAGAGTGATGCTACAATATCTGGTAATGTATTGATGTTTCATTCTATGTTATGCATGAGAGATTAATAAAGTATTGCATTTATTATCCTGATTTTGGAGGTCAGTGAGCGCTTTGTGATACCTGCACTTTTCACGACACATCTGTTGCAATACAGCAAGCCAAGCCATTTAAGCCCCTTCCTTCGATTTGGTAGTCAATGAGATGACTCCATGTTAATAGGCTTGTCCATGCCAGGGCCAGCTTCAGCCAGCTTGAAACAATGAAGTACCCCCAGAAATTTCTATGGTATGTAGATAAATGGCCATCGACTGCATACTATAATTTACAATTTTTGCCGCTAATGATGTCTACAAAATGAAACCGTATACACTGAATATACTAGTGTTAGTACAAATAATATGCATGTTATGTCACGGAAACACCCGGATCCGTATAATAACGCATTAGCCCACACCCACCTAATTTTAGAATATACTTTTCACCATTCACACAGTAAAATAATTTGCTTTTTCTCACACGTGACATCCTCATCGATATGTCCCTTGTGTTTTGTTTCCATGGGAATACCTAACAGCCATTTTATTCTGCCCTCCGGGAAATTCTACATCCAGAATGGAAAATGTCAGGGAAACTATGTGAAGAAAAAAAAACCCAGGCATGCGATTTCAATGTGATGAATTGTTTTTCGGGGTGGCTGTTCACCTGTTAGCGAGCGCTGACGTGTTCTATGTAAGCGTGTATGCGGTGCTGGATGGGATTGGTACAGGGGAACGTGTGGGTAGTAGCTCAGGGAAACGGCAGGCGTTTCATAACCCGGGATAAATACATTTATGTTTAAAAATCTAATCATGAGTTTTTGTCAGTTCTTAAATAACTAAGTATATAAAAGGTCGATTTAATTAATATAACTTTTCAGGTCAAGATACGATGGAATAAGATCTACACAGCTTAATTCTATAGTATTTGGTTACATGTTTAAGAAAGTTTTATCGATTAACTCCATTCATTTATAGCTTACAGACTCTAGAAGCTTCCTTATCTTTATAGTTTTATTTGTTGATTAAAACCTGTGCTTAGTTTAACTAAAATACGGTATAACACCAGAGATGATTAGTAAATAGCAAATAGCTGAAAGGAGGGCAAAGGAGCAAATGCAGGTGTGGGGTCTGCAGAATCCCCACATGTATTTGCAAGGGGCACGCCAAAAAAATTAAAAGGGCCACTCAGCTTTTATATGCATTAAATTGCATAAGATAACTGTGGTGTCCCCTTTAACTACACACACACATGGACATTCTGCATTCCAGGACTGAGGAGGTTAATTAGACCCACAAGCACGTTATTTTTCCAGCACCTAAGAGGTTAACTACACACGAAAGTTTTGCAGTCCAGCACACATGTATAAAAGGTGCATTTCTGCTTTGACAAGGTTAACTACATTTATATGGACATTTTGCCCTCAAGCAGTGATGCATTTAACTATATACACATTGAATGGGTTAACTACACACAATGAAGTTGCACTTCAGCATTAAAGAGGTTAACTACACACACAAGCAGAATGATGATGATTGCTGGCCTGTATGGGTTAGGTACATTGTAGCCACCGCATTGTACCCCTGTCTGCCCTTGGTGCAAGGACTGCTACATTGTATCTGACAGTGAGGTGCCAGCAACATCGCCTCCGGATGTCTGCCCCGCTGTCACAATACAGCCTTCTGCCTGCACAACACATCCTTCTACAGATCCAGTGAGAATATCCAACCAAACACAGGCTTGACATTTAACCCCTTAAGGACAATGGGCGGTCCCTAAACCCGTTGAAAACAATGCATTGTGAGCCCGTACATGTACGGGCTTTGTCATTAAGGGGTTAAAAAACTACATGCTAACCGATGGCAGTCCTACCATCAAGTATAACCCTTCCAGGACCCGACTGATGACTTCATGGTCTGGGCACATTAACGCCAGAAGCTGCCGAATGACATAAATGCGGCCTCCGACTGGACACCTATAGCCGCTTAGTACATGATTTTATCTGCTCAGGGTCTTGCCGGTCATATCCAGCTGGCCGCTACACACTGCGACACCCCAGCGCTCCATCGGGCATGATGTGACCGGTCTGGGCCTGGAGATATCACTAACTGCATAGAAGACAGGAAAAAGTTTAATCTTATGAGAAATAAAATATCCATTAAAACTCTAAGGGCAGATACTCGGCTCCTCTCATCATAGTAGACAGCTCATGTTTCTGTTGTCGTTTCCCGAGACGCCCTTAACAGTCCATGAAAACTTCTACCTTGTGAATTGGAATAAAATCACCTCTTAGGTGTCTCATTAAATTTACTTCATTGTACATTTCCTAACTCAGCCGTGTATTTCTTACAACTGGAGCTGTGAGCTACGTATTCTAATTTAGCTTTAAGTAACACTTAGTCTTCGCCTTGCTCCAGCATCTACATTAATGCGCGTTATTCTGCTTTTGTAGCTGCTACTTGAGCTACCTCCAATTTTTTTTTCAGTTTGCCCCCGGACTGACCCAATATCTTCATTTTTGTACAATTGTTTTTACCACCTATTGCACTATGGATGGGATCTGCAATTTTTTAAAACCCTTAAGAGTACCAACCACATATGAGATACTTGGCTTAGATGGCAAACCTCTATGTGTGTCCCCTACCCTTGGTATTGAAGCTTGAGTTGCTAAAACTAGATCCCAAAATCCTCAGCGCTACCTGAAGGAAGGAAAATGCCCCTTCCTTCCCCCCTTAACTGAGAACAGTCCACTGAAGTAAAGTCCAATAGGCCACCTCCACCGCCAGAAAGCAGGAATCTTCTGGGATCCAGTTCACATTCACTACACTTGATCTTAGCTAAAAGGCGAAGGTAGGGAGACATTGACAAAGAGGTTGGGTGAGTTGAGTGAGAGTGAAAAAAAACAACAAAATGCATGTTGGGGCCTCTCCTTGTTTTCGGACATTCGTAGGAATTGATGAAATTGGCAAATTTTGTTCAACTGAGTACAAATCGGAATGCACAAGTCTTAATGTCTACTACCGTCCACTCCTGAAAGTGTGTGCAGGCGATGCTTGTGAACAGTACTCACCGGCAAGAAAATATATATTTAGGATCTGGCTGTAAAAATGAGGCAAGCGTTAATGTGTGCTGGGTTTGGGGAATGTTGCAAAATGCATTTTTCATCAATGTGTCCGGATCGTTTTAAGGTGAGATGAATAAGCACCACGGCGTAATGCGAAACCCTTCATTTTACCCCACACAAGATGAATACAAAATGTTTTGATTAATAGATGCCGTTGTGTTGATTAATAATCTTGTGTATTAACAGTGGTAGGTGTATAGTGGTTTTAATTTTAATTAAACCATCATGGCCACTTTCCAGTTGTAGCTGAGAAAAGCAGAGCCCCGTACAAAACGGGAATTAACCCCTAAATGCCGCGATCGCGGCATTGAAGGGGTTAACGCTGCACTGTCGCTCTCATGGAGCGATCAGGCAGCAGGGGGGTGTTGTGTCAGGTCCCCACACTTGTGTGGGGACCCAATCAACACACAACCCCCTTCCATGAAGCTGCCTGTGGCAGCTGAAAACGCGATTGCTGGTTTTGCAGCAACTGCGTTTTCAGCCTACAGGATCACTCCGTGGGAGTGATCTCAGGCTCGGGGGCGGGCTCTGAGTGGCTGTGCTGTCTGGGGCAGACAGCAGCAGCAAGCGCCCCCGTGTGGTAGCTCAGCCTCTTACATCCACAATTTTTTCTGGATGTAAGAGGCTGACAAAACCTAGGCGCCAGGACAAAATTCTCTGTCGCCATGGCGACCTGGCGCCTGGGATTTGTCGAGCCCTGGATTAGTCCCCCTGGCACGCAGCGGTAACACGCCGAGTTACCAGTCATTAGTCACCCAATAAGCGGTGTCACCATAAAGTTACATGACTGTAGGGTGTAGGAAACCGTTTTAAAGAAAATCCAAACTCCATCCATAAAGCATATCCATGTTAGTCTTAACATTTTTTTCATGGGATCCTTAAAAATAATGTTTCAAAAAATAAGATTAATTACTTAAAGGTACCATTCCACAAAACGATGCCCTCCAGCAAATAAACCATAGCAGTTGAGTAACTTCATCATTCCCTTAAAGGGGGAACTTTTGCTAAATTTGTTATTTCTGGTGTCAGATTAAAAAGTAGTTTTAAAAAATATTGTGCTTATTTTTCTAGGACAGGACATAGTCAAATTGTTATGTTACATACTACTTGCTGTCAGGTACCATAGTGGCCCAACACAAGCGCTTCGCAACTCCTTGCAACAACCCTGGCTGAGATGACCTGATAACACCAACTGCTTCAGGCTTCCATTAGCCCCCAAGGCCTTTGTGAGAAGCTAGTGAAGGGGTTACATAGTCACAACAAAAGAAACATGAGAGAATATATATTCCATCCTTAGTTTATATATCATTCAATCCACTGCTATTACTAGCGATGACATCATTTTGGAAAGGTCTCCTGTTCCTGCATTTGTTGCTGGATGACGTGTACCAAGAAGCTTCACTCCTCTAGAAACTAGATGACCACGTTTTATTCCTGCCATTTAAAGACACAGTATTGCACGGATGAGATTACACACACAGTCATATACATCGATTAACCCCTCCATTACCAGACATGAGCAGTCTCAGACGATTAACCCCCTCCATTACCAGACATGAGCAGTCTCAGATGATTAACCCCCTCCCTTACCAAACATGAGCAGCCTCAATTAACTCCCCTGTACCCCCTTGCTTCCTCCTGGCTATGAAAAGAACAGTTTAGTGCTCCATACAGCCCCACAAAAGAAGAATGCATATTGAAGTACTTATTAATCACTTAGGAAGAAGCTGAAGCAGGTAGCCTTGTTCTTGGTGGTCTGACAAATATTGCGGGAAAACACTCCAATTAAAATCAGGGCATATATGCATAGGAGTCTCTAAAGGTTCAGATGCATCACAGAGGAAAACAAATATAGGACCCTGTAGAATGCTAATGGATTGGCAAGGGGCACGGCCCAAAAATCTAAAGGGACCACTCAGCTATCATATGTTAAAGCTTAGTCAATTAAACCTACTTGATAACTTAATTCATAAATCTGTAAACGTGAAGTCCCATCCCTTTTTTTTGGTATTTTTGGTTGACTCATCAACTTAAATGATGGGAGTTGTAGTCATGCAGATGTAAGAAGGTACTTGCCCAGCTCAAGTACAGAGAACTGCCTTTCCAAAATTAATGTTCCACATTCAAAAAATAAAATAAATAAATCTAATGCTATGTTTTGCCCGGGGTTGAACTCTCTGCCATTACATGAGTGTTCCTGACAGCCATAACTATTCTGAAAAGGATGGTCTGTACTGTACTCTGTGGCTAATTGCTTTGTGTTAGAACAAAATCCACAGAGTACTTCTGTATTAAATGATGTCTAGGATTACAATAGAAGAGGATATGAAATGATATACGGCTGCAATATAAACAGGCATCGCTACTTACTGCATGACATGTTTGGGTGCAATCTCAATGCTACTTGCCTGCCAAAGTAGACTTTGACGCGATATAAGCTGAGTGTGGGTATTTATCCAGCTTTTAAGAAACGTCGGCTCTTATTTTGTTTGTGTTCAACTCCTATATAGCCGTAACACTGATTCTTTGGTTTGGTTCATAATACAATAAAAATGCAGTGTATTAGTATGAATGCCTTTTGATATGTGAATACACTTGAATCTAACATTATTAGTGTTTATTCATTTACATAGCACCGTCATATTCTGCAGCGCTGTACAATGGGTAAACTGAACAAATAGTACATCCCATAACAATTTTAATTTATGGATATAAAAGGTAAGATTAGCTTACAATTGTTTGTAAGGTACTTTAAACATTTTCATATCTGCTAGTTTATGTGAGGTTAATTTAATTTGCCCAGATAGAATATTGATGGTATACTACTATACATTTGTATGACTGATAAAATAACGTGTTTAATTTTCAGTGGATTTTCAAAGAAAAACAGACAATCCCTCTTGCGGCTATAATCTTGTATTCAGGACTCATATGTCCCTTCTTCAGGCATAGTTTATAATATAATATAAACCTAAATATATATATATATATATAAATTTGTAAAACTAATTCATTTTACCTTTGAATTATTCTCTTGCAGACAGTGACATCTTGTGGTGAATTACTAGCATTGCAGTTTCATAGGCATTAATTATCAACACACACCACGCAAAAAAATTCTGCTACCTAGTTTGAGAGGAAAGCACATCAGCAAAGGTGAACGGACCATTCCTTTAGTTGGTTAGGCGATAAAAACTTTTTAAGCACTGCATCGGAATCATTATTTCCTTCATGGTTGTCAGAGCTGGTGTGTCACCCACCTCTCATATATTCAGCTCATAGCATAGCTAGACAGTGATACACCCCCCACCCCACATCTCTTTAGGGATTAAACTTGAGAATTAGATTGTAAGCCTTGATTCCTCCACAGCTTGTCTCTGCTTTTAATATATATTTATTATATATTATATATAACCCATGGTACAGGGCAGAGTACTTTTTACAGCAACTTACCGGGGATGGCCCTTCATACTGCAAAATGCCGTTGCAGACTCCTGTTTTACTGAATAAACTCTCAATGATTCACTAACATATCCTGTAAGTCAAGGTAATTCCATCTTCTCCAGGGGCATGCACAGTGAAGGAGTGCTGCCCAGAGCTTCACTGTGAAGATACTAGACTTGTGCATTCAGATTCATTCAAACTGCAAATTTACTGAAGTTTAGTAAGTTCTGTGATTTGCACGAAGCCCTGAAAATGAGGCCAGACATGGGGCAAAAAAGGAAGCAAAAAAACTCAGACTTTTTCGTCCGAACTTGGTCACATATTCAGCCGCACTCTCATTCATTCATGTTCTGTAACATTTCCCTTCAAGTGGGGTGCAAAATGATGAGACTTTCAGTGATGTCCGCTACCCCAATTGGAGGATCCGGGAGAGGATGTCACTGAAAGCGTCGCCATTTTGGTGAAAGTTCCCACCGGGTTACGTCTGCAGAGACGTGGATGAAGATAACAGATTGAGGATAGAAGGGAGAAGATAAAAAGATAGAAGATGCAGAAGTGGTCGGCGGAGAAGATACGTAGACATTTAGAGAGGCTGAGAGTCAACTTGCTCCTGCATCAAATTTTAATCTGGTACCTCGACCTAAAATATTTTTCTGTAAAGTTATTAAAATCTCCAGCCACAGAGTGCTGTGTAGAGCCTGCTAAAGTAACGTAGGCAGAACCCAGAAGGTACGCAGTACTACGTTCCAAATGGGCTGCGAGGATTCCAATGCACCACTCCATGAGGAATCAGGGAAATTAGCATAATATGCCAATGAGCTGAATAATGACCCATTAATCAAATAAAAGTATGAGTACAAAAAATTAAATATATTTTATAAATAAAAACTAGAAACAGGTGACAAGTTTCTCCAAGATCTATATCTTTTTCTTTTAGTAATACAATCAAGAGCTACATTTGAAAAATCGGTGTCATGTAACACCTCAATTGGAAAAGAAAATAAAACACACATGAAAATGCATCTCTTTATTTGTTAGTTTAGTCAAGACTGAAATTACAAACAGTTAATAGGTATGCAAAAATGTTAACATTAAATCCAAGTAATTTACACTGATCAATACAAAAAAAAGACTAAGAGAGAAAAAGTACATAATACACTTTATGTGAAATTATGCAGCGTCATCATAAAAGTAGATTCAAGTTTAATAAACCGATAATGCAGTTATTTAAAATAATTCTAGAGATCAAATCCTGCTAGTGACTTAAAAAGGATTTTTTTGCCCCAACATAAAAAAACACCAATTGCAACAAACATATTGGGCTGAAAATGAGCTTCACATTTCTGCCAATTTTCTCCAAATTTCTCTATTTTCCTCTACATGGGGGGGCAGTCTATATTGTGGCCAATACAGTATTAAGAGCTGATTTGCAGCTATAACTCCCAAAGTATAACATCTACTTTCAAAACAAAAGTATGAGGCCATTCTAACTCTAAAGACATGGTCAGCATTATATGCAAATACTTTATACAACTTTGGGGCTGATCCATTCAATAATAGGAATCATTTTATACAAGGCTAGCTAAACCTTCCAAGCACGGAGGAACAATATACGGCTGGCTGCTCACAACTCGCAATCCACTACAATACAATCTTTCATCTCACCGTTTAGTGAATAAACCCCATATGGATCTAATTTCGCGTGCACTTCACTTAATTGAATACACTATTCCAGTTTAAAGCATTCACAAAAAAATAACAAGGGTTCAAATACTTTGTTTTATAATGATTTGATTGTTAAAGCCTATAAAATCTACACCTATATATACACCTGTATCTAGAGCCCTAAACTTATAACTCGCACTTGGTTTATAGTGTTATTTTTAGTTAATATTTTTTAGGTCATTTAGTCATTAATACATTTGAGAACACGCACTAGTCGCTTAAAGCCTAATACATATTTAGGAACAGGATAAAGGCTTATATGGGTGGGGTAGCTTTATTTTAAGCCTTATTAGTGTTATACTTTACAAAATTGTGCTATACAAGTCATTAATTCAAGGTAAACTCCCCCCCCCGGTACACTTTTTAAGTCTGAATTTGTGATATTTGTATGAACAGAATACATTTTCATAACAGAAGAATCCAGGGAGATGAACAGGAAGAGAACATTTCAAGTTTAAGCTTAGACACAAATATATATATTTAGTATTATTACGTTGGTGTGTGTCTGCTTCTACATATGCGATTTATATGTACCGACATTTAATGGTAATCAATAAAACATTCAAGCACCCTACTGTGTCATAGGGACCTTTCCCTAGCTGAAATAATATTTTGGACATTCATAAAGCCAGTTGGTTACATTTTAACAAGACCAACCACCACGCAGGGTTAAAAAACATAATAAAAAACAATAAAATGTAAGATAAAAAAGCAGCAGCTTTTCTCAAAAAAAACCCCCAAAAAAACACATAACCTGTCGCTGCCATAAGTAAGGAAAAATATTGAATATATGAATATGAATTTCTGCTAAAAACGTGGGTGTTTTTTTCAGGTATAAGGAGTACGTACCACCATACACAGAAAAAAATAAATAAAAAAAATTACCAGTATATACCGTATTTCCCCATGTATAAGACGCACTTTTTTAAGAAAAAAATTTGGGGTCTAAAAACTGGGTGTGCATATACAGTGGCGGTATATATATATATATATATATATATATATATATATTTTTTTTTTTACCGGAAATAATCATCTGCAGTGGACCTGCTGCTTACCTCTGTGTTGCTCAGCAGTGTCTCTTGTTCCGTCGCGGCGACACAGGAACCCAGTGGAGTCATGTGAATGTATATCGCATCGCATGACTCCACTCCGTTCCATTCCTGTTCGAGCAACACAGAGGGAAACAGCGGCCCCCATGGAAGTCTGCTGTTCAGGTAAGGGCGAGGGAGTAAATTAATGAATATATGTGTGTGTGATAGCATGGATGCGTGTGTAGGGGGCACAGGGAGGCTGAAAGTGATGTGCATGTACTGGCTGCCTGAGCATGATAGGAGTGTGATTGCTAACAATTGCTAGCAGCTAACATCAATCACACTCATATCATGCCCAGGCAGCCAGCACAATAACTTTATGTAATATTTTTTTTTCAAATTTCATGCCCCAAAATTAATGTGCATCTTATACATGGGAGCGTCTTATCCATGGGAAATACGGTATAATATATCTATAGATCTATAAAATCCTATAGTGGCCAGAAGGTAACGTTATTCTGTAGTTGTGGGAAAACCACAAAACACAAAAATACTTGTAAACAATATACTCAAAGCTTCTACAATGTGTAACACGTAATAACACTCTACAATCTGACAGTGTATCCAAACGTCTACCAATTCACAGTCTTCAGAATCCAGTGGAAAGGAACCTGCAAACATTGAGGCAATCAATGTAACCTTGTGTACACAAGCACAGCGCCGCCAATGTAACCTCGTGTACACAAGCACAGCGCCGTCAATGTAACCTCGTGTACACAAGCACAGCGCCGTCAATGTAACCTCGTGTACACAAGCACAGTGCCGTCAATGTAACCTCGCGTACACAAGCACAGTGCCGCCAATGTAACCTCGTGTACACAAGCACAGCGCCGCCAATGTAACCTCGTGTACACAAGCACAGTGCCATCAATGTAACCTCGTGTACACAAGCACAGCGCCGCCAATGTAACCTCGCGTACACAAGCACAGCGCCGCCAATGTAACCTCGTGTACACAAGCACAGCGCCGTCAATGTAACCTCGTGTACACAAGCACAGCGCCGCCAATGTAACCTCGTGTACACAAGCACAGTGCCATCAATGTAACCTCGTGTACACAAGCACAGCGCCGCTGATGTAACCTCGTGTACACAAGCACAGCGCCGCCAATGTAACCTCGTGTACACAAGCACAGTGCTGTCAATAGAAATTATAGTGTGTGCAGCACAAGCGTAGCTACCAGACTATTATACACAAAGTGCGACAGCTGCAGCTCTGTTCTGGGAGGGACTCGCTCTTCGAGATTTAATATGGAAAGTATAATTCTCTATACAATAATATCATTCAACAGAGTTTAGTTTTAAAAAAAAAACTGCTGTGTTATTTGCTAGATTAGTGATGTGCAACACAAACGTGTACACTGCCGCACACTACTGATCACCCATTATACATCATTAAAAAAAAGGACTTTAAATATAAAAGCTAACCATGTCACAGTTTCAACTACTTGTTTTCACCTCGTGTCCCTGAGATTCTGTTGCGTTCTGCACCGTGGGAGCCCATAACTCTCAGCCAAGTGCTCTCAGCCACATATTGTTGTACCCATCATGCCAGCATTTCAGGAGCTGTGATCTATTTTACATGGATAATGACACAGAGTGGATCATAGGGGCAGGTGAAACATTTTAATTCCATTTGAATATTTTTGGGCATTCTAGTCTGACCAGTCATTTTCATCAAACTCTGAATCGTCCTCTGAATCGCTGTACTCGACCGCTATGCGCCGGGAGAGAATGGTGGCCACGTCATTACCAACGGGCTCACGCTTTGCTTCCTGTTCACGCTGCTCTTGCACTTTTTTAAGCTGAATTCCTGCAAAATAAAATTCTCCAATTATAATTTATTTAAATTGTGCAGCACTATCACAATAAATGGGGTATGAACTAGTTCAATAACAATTAACTAATGTACAACTAGACTAACACCACACGTCCATTTACAAGTCTGGGCGCATTTAAGCCACATTGTACGAATCATCTTTAAGTGACAGCCCTACAAGACTCGCTATGTGTTAAAAAATATACACATACATACACACACACACTATATGGACAACAGTATTGGGACACCTGACCATTACACCAACAGGGACTTTGATGACATTGCATTCTAAATACATAGACATTAATATGTAGTTGGGTATACATATACACACACACTGTATTTTATCTTTTAATTGTACCAACTTGTTCTTACCCATGCGTATGGCAGAAAGAAGATCACTACGGGCATCGCTAGTCAAGCCCAGCATATGTGCACCCTCATGTCGTTTTGCTTCTAGCACTTTAGAGAAATGCATAGGAGACGATGACATAGAGAAAGCAGGCGCAGGAGGCCCTGGCGGTGGAGGAGGTGGGCCAGGAGATGCAGAGATGGTGAGCCCAGACGGAGGTGGAGAAGGGGCATAGGGAGATCCAGATACATGTCCTGCTGGAGATGCAGGTGTCGGATGCTGTAGAGGACTAACAAAAGCAGTTTGAGCAGAAGGTATCAAAGGTGGTGGCGGTGGAGGTGGAGATCCTGTGGGGTAATAGTCCATCAACTGGGAAGGATGTACCCTCCTGAAAAATGGATATAATGGAGTTAAACTGTGCAGTGATTAATACAATAACACTAGGGACGCACCGATATATCGGTGGCCAAAATATATCACCCTAAAAGGGCATTATCGGCAAAATGCCAAATTCAAAAAAACGACCGAAAATAAACGTCCGCAGGGGCGTGCTTACTTGTGCGTTGCCTGCACACTGTGCGAGCAGCGTCTCTTCTACCGGCCAGGGGAATCAGGAACCCAGCGGAGCCACATGACTCTGCTCTGTCCCTGCTTCCCTGAGTGGTACAAGAGAAGTTGTTTGCATATAGTGTGAGAGCAACAAAGAGGAAAGTAGCAGGGCCCCTACGGAAGTCTGCGAGCGAGAGATCTACGGTTCAGGTAAGGGGGTGGGGGGAGGGTGTATGACTGAGTATCTGTGAATTAATATGAATGAGCAAATTAATGTTTGTGAATGAGTAAATGAATGTGTGGTGTGTGTGGGGGGCATGGCATAGGGAGGCTGTAATCGCACTCCTATCATGCCCAGGTTCCTTCATGTACTGGTTGCCTGGGCATGATAGGAGTGTGGTTGCTGTTAATCATATATATAGTAATATGGTTATTGATTTTTTTTTATCCAGTTTTGGTGTGTTAACCACACTTTTAATAAACGTAAGTAACACACCAAATTGCATAAAGAATTCAATGCAATTCAATTCAATAACAATTTTACTATATATGATTAACAGCAATCACACTCCTATTATGCCCAGGCAACCATTACATGCTAGAACCTAGGCATGATAGGAGTGTGATTTAATTTTTTCGTCCAATTTTGGTGTGTTACTTTTATTAAAAGTGTGGTCATTTTTTATTTTAAGGTGGGGGGTCATTTTCGGTTTGGGCCAAGCGAATGCTGAATTTTCAGTTTTGGTCCAGAATTGTCATTTCGGTGCATCCCTAAATAAAACAATTCTTTGTGAACTTTGAGAACCCACAAATCAGTAAGTCTTGGTGCTTTCACCAACAGATAAAAAAAAAACAAAAAAAAAACCCCAATATATTCAATCATGTATACTGCATAATTTAAAATGATTTTATATTTATGTTATATCAATTATAACCCCTTAGTAAAATGTTGCAGGAAATGTAATGTTTTT